>NC_000079.6:85545017-85777517 GCF_000001635.26 Mus musculus
CCCATGAGCACGCACCAATTCCTGACATCATTAATTATACGATGTTATGCTTGCAGACAGGGCTCTAGCATGACTGTTCTCTGATAGGCTCCACCCAGCAGCTGACTCAGACAGATACAGACATTCATAGCAAATAGATGGAGATTGGAGACTCTTATGGAAAATTAGGAGGAAGGATTATAGCTCCTAAGGGGATAAGAACTCCACAACAAGACCAACAATATCAACTAATCTGGACCCTTAGGACATTGAAAGACTGAACTGCCAACCAAAGAATATACATTGGTTGGACCTAGGCCTCCTCACACATATGTAGCAGATATGTAGCTTCATGTGGGTCCCTAACACCTGGAGCAGGACTATCCCAAAAACTGTACATGGGATATATCTTCTAGTGGTGCTGCATTATCTGACCTCAGTGGGAGAGGATAAGACTAGCCTCATGGAGGGTTGAAGTGCCAGAGTGGGGAAATACTCAGGGGTGCCCCTAGTTGCTAGGGGAGAGGGGGATGAAGGGAGGATTATCAGAGGGGTGACCACCAGGAGGGAGGCAGTGAATGAGATGTAAAGTGAATAAGTAAAAAAATAAAAACAAAACATAAAGTAAAATACCATGAAATGTAGGAAATTCATTGGCATAGGAAATTTACTTCAATAAGTATTTTAGAGTTCAGACTAAGAGGCAACGTTATGGCATGGAGTCTTAGGGGAACACAAAGATAAAAAGCAAGGATTGGAAACAGATGAGTGAGTGCAAACATCAAGCTTTTTGCGTGTATTTATTAAGACACTATCTTACTATGTAGGCCTGTGTGTTCTGAAATGCACTATGTGTTTCAGGTTGGCTTTTAACCCACACAGATCTGTCTCTGCCCCAAGTGCTGGTACAAAAGGTGTTTTATACTAAAACTAGCCAACCGATTTATTTTGAAGTATTAAAAATATTTAACTGTTCAAGTTTAACAGCAATGTTTTATGAGTTTTACAATATTTTGAGAAGAAAAATGTTTAAGTCAAAGATAAAATGTTATAGTCACACAAAGTACCGAAAAAAGAAACAAAAGTGTATATTTTTTGCTTATAAATGGTATAACTACATGACTATGCTGAAAACTGGAATATATAGATAACATCAGAAATATTCAAAGAAATCATGAAAGTAGATCTAATAATAATCCAATTGTGAGAATAAAATGAATACTAATAAAATATTTAATAAAATATGAAGACAGAACAAATGGAAAATAAAAGATACCTCATTAAAATAATTTTATAATGTTAAATATGAATGCCTAAATAACACAAGATAAAGAACACATTATAAGGGGCATTAAGAAAAAAATAAATTGAATAAAAGTAAAAAAAAAATGAAAACTTGGTCTGTTGGTGCACAACTTTAATTATCACATTCTGATGTAGCAATGAATTGGTTAAACCACTTTGGCTCCCTGTGGGTTGCAGGCAGTCACCCATCCAAGAGCTCTCTGGATTTGTAAATGAAAGACCTATGCCACCTAATTTGATATGCCTTGACTAGCTCAATGGCTGAGCATTTCTAATTCTCTCCAGGCTAGCATTCATTTCTCTCTGGTATTCCTGACTTAACACCTTCTAAATGTATGTTTTATCTTTGCTGCCCTGTTACCTTCTGGGCAGCCTCCAGCCCCTGCACCTCCCCCATTATGTAGTGCTGTATTTCCTTTCCACGAACATTGTAGGATGCTTTCTCTTCCTCAGCTCTTAAGTCTGATCCTTCTCCCTCTAAGTCATGGTGATTCTCCATCTCTCCTCTTTCTCCTTGCACCTTGACCACACAATCTAAAAACCCTGCCTCCATCTTTCTGCCTAGCCACTGGCTGTATGGCAATTCTTTTTTATCAGTCGAAGTCAGCTGGGGGAAAGGACCCTAAGGTCTAGAAGAATAGCTTTTTGGGAGCCAAAATAAGGTAAATCATTAGAACCAATCTGCAACATTCTGGAGGCAGAGACAAGTGGTCTCTGTGAGTTTGAGATCAGCTCAGTTCACACAGCAATTTCAAGAAAGCCAATCCTGTACAAGGAGACCCTATCTCTTAAAAAAAAAAAGTGAAAGAAAAGTGTGTAAAAAATGGGACGTGGAATATTTCCCTTGATGAATATGAAGTGACCTTCCTCATCACACTTGATAACTTTTGGTTGAAAGTCTATTTTATTGGACATTAGGATGGCAACTCCAGCTTGTTTTCTTGAATATTTGCTTGAAAGATCTTTTTCCACCCTTTTACTCTGAAATAGTGTCTGTCTTTGTTATTAAGGTGTGTTTCTTGTTTGAAGCAAAATGCTTGTTTGTATATCCAGCCTGTTAGCTTATGTCTTTTTATATTGAGAGATATTAAAGACAGACGACTGTTGCTTCCTCGTATGTTTGTTTTTGTAGGTGGCTTTATGTGCTTGTGATTCTCTCCTTTTGGCTTTGTTGTGAGATGCTTAATATTTTGTCTTTTCTTTACTGTAGGTACCTTCACTGTGTTGGAGATTTCCTTCTGGATTCTTTGTAGGATTGGTAGATAGATGATGTTTGAATTTGGTTTTGTCCTGTTCACAACAGAGGAATTTTGGATGGCAGAGATGCACCTAAAGAAATATTCAAAGTCCTTAGTGATCAGAGAAATGCAAATCAAAATGACCCTGAGATTCCACCTTATAGCAATCAGAATGGCTAAGATCTAAACCCCAAGTGGTAGCACATGTTGGCAATGATGTGGAGAAAGAGGAACACTCCATTGCTGGTGGGATTGCAAAGTGGTACAATCATTCTGGAAATCAATCTGGACAGTCCTCAGAAAATTGGAAATAGATCTACCTGAAGACCCAGCAGTACCACTCTTGGGAATATATCCAAAAGATGCCCCTCCATGCCACAGGGTAATGTGTTTCACTATTGTCATAGTGACCTTTTTTTGTGATATCCAGAAGCTGAAAACAACACAGACGTCCCAGGACAGAAGAATGGATACAGAAAGTGTGATTCATTTACACATGGAATATACTCAGCTATTTAAAGCCAGGACATCCTGAGACTTATAGGTAACTGGATGATACTAGAAAATATCATCCTGAGTGAGGTAACTCAGACCCAAAAGGACGCGCATGGCATGTTCTCACTAATAAGTGGATATTAGGGAAAAAAAAGTACAGAATACCCAAGATACAGTCCATAGAACTCAAAAAGGTCAACAAGCTGAAGGGCTCAGGTGAGAATTACTCACTCCCACTTGAGAGAAAGAAGAAAGCAACCACAATGGGGGAGGGAGGCAGGGACCTGGCAGGGAAAAAGAATGGGATTGTGGGGGAGGTGAGAGAGGGGAACATGATCAGGTATTGGGTGGGGGGAAAGGACTGAAATCCCTGAGGGCCAGCAGAAAGAATGGAAACAGGCAATCTCAGGAGGTAGGAGGTTGAGGGAACCCTCCAGAATGTACCAGAGACCTGGAAGGTGAGAGACTCTTAAGCCTCAAAGGAAGGGACCCTACAGTGGGGAGACAGAACTTGTAGAGCCTACCTCCAGCAGAAAGACAGGGCATCTAGTGAGGGATGGGATTGCTATCCAACAGTCAAAACTCTAACCCATAATTGTTCCTGTCTAAAAGAACTACAGGTGCCACACCCACTCCAGTGAAGTCTGGACAAGTTCAAAAGCTTGGCCATAATTTTGAGGCAAAAAACCTGATCTCCTGGAGGTTCTTTGGCATTATGTAATACAGATGTAGTACAGATTTTTCTTTGAGATGGTAGGTGGAGGGTTTTGTGTGCTTTCTTTCAGTATTTTACTGGAAAAGAGTTAGAAATCTCAGGGCAAGTTCAACAAAGTAAACTCGGAATTCTCATTACAGTCATACATGACAGACTATATTACATGATAGAGGAAAGTTGGTGGGCTCCTCTGATAAATGGAGGTTCCCTATGGATACTTAGAATAACAGCTAAGCCACTCACATATGCAGGAATCTACAATCATCTAGGAATAAGGTGGGTTGTGGTTTAAGGAGTAACTAGAGTACTGCATTATTCATGAAAAGGTTAACAAGAGCAGAACCCCCCTGGTGCAAGTTTTCACAAGGCTCAGAGGAATAGCATAATTAGGTGCTTACTAAGGGATTCCTCCTGGTGGGTTATACAGTTGACTAGAATTGTGAGTAGGGTATGAAACCCTCAAACCCAGCTCCTTAGATTAGCTGACTTTAGATAGGGTTGCTTTTATCTCAGTTGTAACCACTGCCTGGTTCCTGCTAGTCTTTATGTATGCATTTCTCTGATTTGTGTCATTATGCATCGGATGACCTCAATGTATCTTGGCTGATGTATCACCTAACTTCCTTGTTTTCTTCTGTAATATAAGTCTGATGCTCACTTTGAAAGATTACACTCAGATTCAGCACTTTCTTGTGTTCATGTCGGTTTGTCACTCTCTGACTCCTTGCCCACCTGGGTACCAGAACTCTGATTCTCCCCTGGGTTGAGGAACTCCGACTAGGTTCTGCCCGTGGCATACAGGGATGGAAATGGAGAAGAGCCTGAGGAAAAGAAGGTCCATTGAGAGGCCCAATGTGGGATACAGCTCAAGGGGAGGCCCCAAGGCCTGACACTATTACTGAGGCTATGGAGTGCTCACAAAAAAGGGACCTATCATGACTGCCCTCCAAAAAACCCAACAAGCAGCTGAAAAGTCAGATGCAGATATTTGCACCCAACCAATGGACAGAAGCTGCTGAACCCTGTGGTTGGATAAGGAAAAAGCTAGAAGCTAAGAAGGAGGATGCCATGTAGGAGGACATGCAGATTAATTGACAGCAGTCTCAATTAATCTAGGCCCCTGAGATCTCTCAAACACTGGACAGCCAACCAGGCAGCAGATACTAGCTGATATGGGGCCCTAACACATATACAGCAGAGGATCGCCAGGACTGGGTTCAGTCAGAGAAGATATACCTAGCCAATCTTCATCTGAGATGTTTGAATAGCTCTACCATGCCTCTTCTAATTGTACAGCAGTGTAAGTTCCATCCATTGGGGGAACAGTAACACCAGGTTGTACCTTGGAGCTGAGTTCTTGGGCTTCTGAAATGAATCCCAGTACCAGATAGAAAATGAAGTCTGTCATATCCATGCCAGAATTCACAGAACTTGCAGAAATACTTAGGACTCTGCATGATGGTGGGACAGACTTCTATTGTAGCCTACATTCAATTAGCTGTGGAGAGGGTCTCAGTCAAGTCCATTACTCACTGTTTGTACACTTGCACACCCTGCAGTTGTGACACTTGGGTATGATTCTGCCTATCATCATCTTGGGAAGCAAGAAAATATTTGCCCTCTAACCAGGAGCAACATAGCTATAGCCACCCAGGCTATTGCTCACAGAGGCTCTAGATTTTTCTTGGCTCCAGATAGAACCCTGCACTTGGTGAAACACATTGGAGTTTTGATCTTCCTTTTCTACTTTATATGATATGTCCCTGGGGATACTTATAAGTCTTGAGGCTTGTGAAACAGATATAATCTAGTATAATGTCAGACTTAATGGCAAAGGGGGCTGCTTTCACCAATTCTTCCCCTGAGATTTTGGCAGCATAGTACAGAGTAATAGTTAATTAGCAAGCACTAGACACTGGCCCTCTTTTATCAGACTTCTACTCCAGAAGCTTCAATCTATGGCTTATTGATATGGTCTGGAGCCAAGTAGCTACTTCATTAGTAGTCCATAACAGCATGGATTTTATCTTTTCCCATTGCTGAGTCTGTCTTGGTAGGTTTTAGGTTCAAGTAGGTTGATGGCTGCAGATATGACTAGAATTCTAGAACTGGTTCATCTATATTGAATTTGCCATTTGCAGATCGCCACAGTGCTTCATCACACATTGGTGGCTGTGAAAGAGGCATTTGAATCTTAGTCTTATGAAAGACTCCTGGAATGAATTAGTTCTTCAGCAAGCCTCCCGGTTCTCCATTAACATGCCTGTCAATTTGTGATAAACTTGGGTTTGTGGTGGGCTTGTATTGTCAACTAGTGCTGAAATAGTGACAGTGACCCAATAGCAACTCCCCACACTTATGGGCCTGGATGCTGCCCCATGGTGAAATAGTGCATGTGTCTACTAGTGCAAAGAAAAGAAGTCTGTTTACAATTTCTTTAAAGACAAGCACAAAACCAGACTAAAGGAGGCTGGAAAAGATGGTTTAAGTAGAGTATTCCATATGGTGTTCATGGACATGCCATCCAACTTTTGTATAATCAGAAGTGCTTACAAAGGAAAGTCACTTTTCACCTTGTCCTCCTCAGTCTCAAGGTCAAACACAATGCTGAAGAGAAAACAGCAGGAACAACCAAAACCTTTGTGAAATAGAAGCAATGAAAATCAGGTAGAAATCCTTGGGATAAAACCTACACTAAGCAACGATTTAAAGTGTGTTAGAAGACAGCAGTAGCAGAAGAGATAAGACAGGAGAGAGAATTAATGAGCCCATAGACAAGGCAGGTGACAATGTGTACTCAAAGTAGTAAAAGAATGATTAGGAATAAGTAGAATCTGTGATTAATAGCAAAAGATTTACCATTTGGTTAGTAATATTTGGGAGGTACATAAAAAGGTGGATGAGAGAGAAACTAGTCAATTAATTTATATGCAGAAAATTTCAAACCTACAGAAGGAAGCAAATACACAGTATAGGGATGTTAGACAGTTGGAATCGAACTAGGCCTATGGCAAATATAATCAAACTCACAGTGATGAAAGGAAAAGACAGTTTTTAAGGCTGCAAGAAAACCAGGAAAAAAAAACCCAAAACATACAGTCGTTTTCCAGGTAACCTGGCTTCAGGCTTTTCAGTCATAACCTTGTATGCTAGGAGGGAGTGTATAACATTTTCACAACACTGGATAAAAAAGAAGAAAAGAAAAAGTCCAGAAGTGGATGCTCACAGTCAGCTATTGGATGGATCACAGGGCCCCCAATGGAGGAGCTAGAGAAAGCACCCAAGGAGCTAAAGGGTTCTGCAACCCTATAGGTGGAACAACATTATGAACTAACCAGTACCCCGGAGCTCTTGTCTCTAGTTGCATATGTATCAGAAGATGGCCTAGTTGGCCATCACTGGAAAGAGAGGCCCATTGGACTTGCAAACTTTATATGCCCCAGTACAGGGGAACGCCAGGGCCAAAAAGGGGTGGGGGGGGTAGGGGAGTGGGGTGGGTGAGTGGGGGACTTTTGGGATAGCATTGGAAATGTAAATGAGGAAAATACCTAATAAAAAATTAAAAAAAGAAAAAGTCCAGTAAAGAACAGCACTAAGCCAATTAAAAAAAATGAAGAGATAAAACCTTCACAGATAAAAAGAAGAAGCTAAGTGAATATATACCAGATGTGTACTAGAAAAAAAATGCTAAAAGAAGACCTGAAAATTGCAGAAAGATGTGAATGAGTAAGAAGAAATAGTGGAAGGTGCCAAATTCCACTTTATTTGTAGAAGTCAATAGAAAAAAAAACAAAAACAAAAACAAAGAACCTTCAGGACCTCTCTATAAGTTCTGATACAGCATGTACCAACAAAAACAAATTCAGAATGACATAATATTAAAGTACAGAGCATAAAGCATTTATGTCTTCAGTGTAAAGACCATGAAAAAAATATAAATGTAACAGTTTCTTGGTCTAGTGTTATGTTTAGGTTTGACCATAATGTCCAAGTCTGGCAAGGGGCTGAATACAAGAGTCAAGTTTTTATTAGTTTAATAAAATCAACAAGGAAACACCAAAGTTATTTTGTACCCTTTATCAACAACAGCAGCAGCAGCAACAACAACAACAACAACAACAACAACAACAACAACAACAAAAGCTAGCATTTATTCACAGAAATTTCATCCAGTAATTGCAAAATACATGTTCTTCTCAGCACAAAAAGCATATTTAGAACAGGTTACAGAACACGTCTCAAAAACTTGAAGAATTGAAATCATAATTTTATTAATCACAAATACAATAAAGTTAGAAATCAAAAACATGAAAAACTTTTGGAAACAGTTAAAATGTATGGAATAGAATAACTTACTCTATAACGACCAGTTAAACAGGGAATAAATCAAAAGTGAATTAAAAAGTTTTCTTAAGTCAAATGGCAGTGAAGTTACAATGGGATAATTGCAAAATGCAGTAAAATGCGGGTGGAGGTTACTACAGTGACTTCCTTAAAGAGTCGGAAAACTATATACACTATTACTGTGTCTCAGGAAACTAGGCAAGAAAGAACAAACAAAACACCAGTCAGCAGAATGGCAGACTTTATAAAGATTAGGGAAGTAACAAATGCAATTGAGACTAAAAGCAGTAAAAATTGAAAACAAGAACAACACAAATGACTATTGAAAGAACTGGTTCTTTAGAAAGGCAGAGGACACAGAAAACATATCTAGAGTCAACAGAGAGATGTTAGATGTGGTACTACAGAAATACAAGGAACGATTAGAGAGTGCTGTGGTCAACCTACATCCAAAGAAATTTGACAACCTAGAAAAATGGAGAAATTAATGAATACATTACCAAGACTGAAATGAGGAAACAAAAAATGTCAGCAACTCAACACTGAGTAATAAGAGTGAATCAGTAATAAAAGTCTTCCACTGAAGATCATCTCATAATCAGCATTTTTGTTGGCACAAATAAAATATTTAAAGATTAATTCATAGCAACTCTTTATTATTCCAAAAGTTAGGAGGAGAATTTCTCCAATCACATTCTATGAGGTCAATAGTAAATATGGTACCATCAATACCAGACACATCAACATCAACAAATTCTACCATAGGCCTGTCACCTTGGTGAACATAGATGCAAAAATCCCCCCGAAAATACAAGCAACCTGATTCCAACAGAATATAAAGATTATTCCCTAGGCTCAAGGGGGATTTATCTCAGGGATGCAAGGAGGTCAAATCAAGCTATTCACTTATAGAGCAGACAAAACCTCTGCGATGATCTCAGCAGGTATATAATGAAATACTACTTTCTCTAGCAAGACAGGTAAACACAGAAAAGTCTAAAAGTCTCAAACATTCAAAGAAATAGTGAAAATGAATCTGCATACACTGGTAGAACTGTAAAATAATTCAATCATTATGGAAAATAGTATGGCTGTTCAAAAGAAAAAAAAAAAAGAAATCTAATCGCCATATGGTTTTGTAATCCTGCGGTAGGTCTGTACTCAAAGCAAACGAAGCCAACATTTTGAAGAAATGGTAGAATCATTATTGTTACACCACTTTGATATTAATGGGAGAGGTTTTCTCTACTGGATTTTTCCTGGGATTGGGTGCTCTAGTCTGTACAAACATTAATTAACATATATCAATTAACATATATGCATGCTTTATGATTTGATGGACATTTACAACTTAAAACCAAAATTTTTATTGCAAAATTGAACATAACAGTTATTGGTAGTAGTCAAGAGGATAATACATTATTAGTATTTTGTTCACTTAGTAAATAATAGTTGTATTTAAATAATAAATGGATGAGACATAGCTAAACAGTAAAGTGAGGGAAAGTTTTATGCAACTGAGTTAATAAAATAAACGTTGACTTAAACTTGCATATTGAAACCTAAGAAGATAAAACTCAGCCCAAAAGAAGAATAAAAATAAAAGTAGAAATGTAAGGAGTAGAAAAACATTAAATTGATGAGCTTAAAAGCTGTTTAATTTTTAAAAAATGAATGAAGATGATGTCTTTTATAACAAAACTGGAAAGAAAATAATTTGCCAGTGTCAGAAATAGAACAGAAACAATTGTAGATTTTATAGACTTTAAAAGGATGAAAGGACTATTAACAATATTATGATAATAAATTTGAGATTTTAGATGATATGGACAATTATGGTGAAGGCAGAGATGATTAAAAGTGACATGGAGACACAGACACATGAATATAATTAGTTGCATTTAACCAACAGATAATTAAAACTAAATCTAAAAAACTTCTGTCATAAAATTAGGAATGAAGGAAAACTGCGACAAAAATTGCTATGTCTTGTGCACATAATATTTAGTAACTAAAGTCAGAATTCTTATACAGCAATAACACACAGCCTTAGCAGTTTATGGGGGATGCGAATAGGGAAGGAGAAAGTGAAGCTGTACTGTATTGCTCATAGAAACCCCGTACCATATGCTGATGATCCCAAGGAATTTAAAGGATATTTCAAATCATTAGGTTAGTTTAGCAGGGTTTCAGTATATCAGTTATATATATAAGACTCGTTACTTCTCTATGTAATAATAATGAGTACTTACAGTGCAAAAATCTTGAAATAATGAATGTTATAAAACATGTGCAATGGATTTTATAAGATGATGATGAAATAAAGATTTTAAATAAGTAAAGAAATATAAAATGTAATCAAGACTTCTAAAGCTCAAGAATAAGCTTAAACCAGACCGTGTATTAGAAACAACACAATTAAAATGTCATTCAGCTTTATGGTAGAAACCAACAGACCATAAAATATTTATATAGGAATGCAAGAACATTTTGAAAGTTGAACAGACCTTAAATTTTCTGTTATCTGATGAGTCTCATAGTCAAAACAGCAATCAAAACAATATATTTGCATAAAGATAGTTATGTATTAAAAGGAATGGATATAAAACAATTTAATGAACATGCATTTCACTAAATAATATACTTATGTTTTAGTATTTCTACCAAAAATATTGCACAATTTTTTTTTGTAATATGATCGTTTCATTTTCTATTTTTTCTTTATTTACATTTCAAATGTTACCCCTTTCCTGGTTTCCCCTCTGAAAAACCTCTCCATGTTCACCAACTCACCCACTCCCCTCCCGCTTCTCGGCCCTGGCATTCCCCTACACTGGTGCATAGCGCCTTCACAGGACCAAGGGCCTCTCCTCCCATTGATGACCAACAAGGCCATCCTCTGCTACATATGCAGCTGGAGCCATGAGTCCCACCATATGTACTCTTTGGTTGGTGGTTTAGTCTCTGGGAGCTCTGGGGGTACTGGTTAGTTCATACTGTTGTTCCTCCTATAGGGCTGCAAACCCCTTCAGCTCCTTGGGTTCTTTCTTTAGCTCCTCCATTGGGGACCCTCGTTTTTTGTTTTTTGTTTTGTTTTGTTTTGTTTTGTTTTGTTTTTAAAGCAGTATTTCACTTGTGTGAAAAATGAAATTTATTTTAGACTCAAACACCACATGGTGGCGCTGTTGACTCAAGAATTGCTAAACATAGGCGGCTGCTACAAGGTTAGTAGCCTTTAAGTTGCTGTGTTCTTCTGTGTCTTCAGATGATATTCAGATATTTACCAGGGTAAATATGCTCTATGTTCTTAAAGGAAGAAACGGAATGTTCTTTTCATTATAAATATTTATGTATAAAGAACAGCAGTACCTGTCATAGACCCTAGAAAACACTTTCAGTATTGTTGAATTTTGTTTACTGTTTGTCCATCTGCTTACAGATGGAACAATCCAGAACAAAATGGGGAATAAACTTTTGCTGAAGACTAGGTTTTGCCGCCAATGTCCATTCTGCACACACACAAAACAGTGTCTGAGTGTGTACTGATGGGACAAAGCTGTGGTGCTTCATTGCAAGGGGTCAAACTATTTTCACATGAACACAGATGAGTTGTCACCACTAGCACCAAGGACAGGCTAGGGAAATCTTCCTCTGATGATCTCTTCACTGCCACCCCACAGTCCTTTGCTAATAATTCATCATGGAATATATTCTTTTCTGTGTAAATAACACATTCAACTTCTGAGACTTTAAAAGTGCATACGTGCTTGGAAAATGTTCCGCTGTCTACCTCCTGTAGAGTAGCTTATACATAGATCCCGCTAACATCTAAATCATTGTCAGATTTTGTGACCTTGTAACCCACAAGATAATGATACATATGATGCTTTCTATGTTTCTGGCATACATTTAATAAAATGAAAGCAGTTGTATTTTGCTGTTTATATACTAATTCTAAAGAAAGTAATATTAAAAATTAATGTGAAATGATTCCTGCTGAGGAATTCCCTAAGCAAATCCATAAACTCCAGCATGGAAGGCTCTTTATCTCATGGGCTGACTCACATACTTAGTTACACACTGGGTCTCAGATATGACACAGGTGCCCAAATACTCCTTTTTGGAAAATGTCTCAGATAGCCCTGGTTAATCTGGAACTCACTGTCTACCCATGTTGACTAGGACTCCAATCTTCCTGCCTCTCCCTCCTCAGTACTCTGCTTACTGGTATGTACTTAACACTCAGATTCAAAAAAAAAAAATACTTGGGGTGAATTGATTAGATAAATGCATCTTTGAATTTTTTTCCTCAACATTACAAACTCACTTTTGTTAAGACTGTTCAGAGGTCTTGAGTTGAAAAAGTTGAGGAGACCCTGACCTAAATCATAGACAATCCTTTTGTGAGGACTAGTTATACAATACATGGAGGCCCTTGTCAAAAACAAAAAAATCCAAAGGATGACAACAACAAAATCCTGATTTCTTGAGTATTTCTAGAGAATCAGAGCAATAAGCCCCAACATTCATGAAGCTGCCCTTGTCCTTCTGGTATGGAAGCTGCTTCTTAATTTTTAAAACCAAATGAGACTTTGTGAAATGTGATGTCACTCTTTGAGTTCTGATTACCAAGCTCATGGCAAACAACCAGTATCTAGATTGTGCTTTTCTTTGTGTGTTTTAAAACTGTTGTTAGTGTCAAGTAAATGTATTTGTATATTTTGACAGCATAATATAATACCATTACAAGAATGTATCTATCATTAAAAGGATATCATTACTTTCTTAACTAAATTGCTTATTTTTCATTATGTAACATGTTCTAGATTACATTTCTCTAGACAGTATGACTAAATTGTTAACCATAAGGCTTGCTTTCCAGATTGCTAAGATCCTTGATTTGAGTGAGCCAGGCTTTGGATCCTGCTGTTCACCACACATGGGAAAGCACGTATAAAACACTGAGTACAGTCTATTTTGGAATACTCTTGGTGGCATCCCATCCACTATGGAAAATATATTTCATCTTACTCTGACAAGTACAGGGTAAACTATATCCTGTTTTTCTGACCGGAGATTAATCTCTTCATGTAGTTGTACAGAGAGTTCACAAGCTCTGGGGTCATTTCTTTAAAGCTGCTTGAGGGATAATGGAACAAAGATATACTAAAGATGAGTAGCATAGCATTGTGTTCTGAACATCATCGTCATACATGCAAACTTTGCTTCTGTCATGCCTCATTCATATTTATTTCTCATCTTGTTTAGAGACTATTGGTGGCAAAACCTGTCAATGTAATCATTGTATATTATAAAAGTCATTCTATGGTTGGGCACTGTTGGCTCATACCTTAATCTCAGCACTTAGGAGGCAGAGGCAGGTGGGTATCAGTGAGTTCAAGGCCAACCTAGTCTATAGAGCAAGTTCCAGGACAGCCAGAGCTACATGGATAAACCCTGTCTTGAAAAACCCAAACACCCCAACAAAACCAAACCAATCAAACAAACTAAAAAACAAACAAAACTAACAAAAAACAGAATGACAAAAAATTCATTCTATGTATCGAAAGCTACATGTCACAATTTTAGTGTAAAAATTATGATCTTAGGAGAAGATCAGAGATCCGGTTAGGTAGTGTATGTTCTGGGTGGATTGGCTGGACTGTGTCTGGTCCCAAAATTGCTCTGTGAGGTACCCTGGAACCTGTTATGATACTTAGTCTGGAGTTGATACTAATCACTAAATCTTAAAGGATCTTGACAAGAAATATTAGAGTTTGGTAAACATAAATTAGTAAGAGATGAAAGATAGCTTTTAATTTAATTAATAGCCTTAGGGAATGAAGATGAAATAAATGGCAGATGTTTATGTGTGCTCCCTGAATGAGTTAAATACATTTGATGATTTAAAATGCAGAACCAACATCAACTTTATAACTGGTAACATGTACACCAGTTCCGGCTGGTTAAATAATCCCTTAACATTCATGTCCTCATATAAATTGGAAGTTTAAATTAAACCTATAATTTGTTAACTGATATATACCTAATATGTGTTTGGGGTTGTGCTTGCTGGGCTCGTGGAAGGTGAAGCACGTACAATACAAATTGAGCTAATATTCAAAAAAGAAACTAATAACAACATGCCTTTAAACTAATTAATGCATAGTTCAAGAAGAGAAAAACAAAGAATTGGCTTTTTAAAGTTAATACCCCATGGTACATGGCTCATAGTCACCTCTTAATAAAAGTTATTGAATATTGTGGCAGCTGGGAATTTGAGTTCACATTTTAAGACATATCTATAAAATCTCCCTTGTATCATGCTGCATACTAATGTCCCCTGCTATGCCTTAAATCAAGCAAATCCTAAACTCAGTAATTCTACCCATTAATTTTTCTAATTTTTCTATACCTACTATTGGCCTTAAATATATAATTGAATTTTATTCTCAACAGTAGTTCGGAAGATGACCATTGAGCTCAACCCTTTTGAAGCATGGGCCTCAATGGAGAAGGTATTATTCACCACCTTATCATAACGTTGTGAAGTTCTAGTGGGGACAAGTAAGCATGAATCATGAAAAAAATAGTCTGAGTGCTCATAAAATATTTGATATTAACATTTTGTTTTACTATTTCTCATCTGTAGTAACACCACAAGCAACTTCTTTTACCATGCCTAATTCTCTCTCACCCCTAGGAACTAAGCACTTATATCTAGCATTCTTGAGAGATAAAAATGAGGTTTATTATTTAAGGATGTTATAGAAGAAAATTAAACATTGCAAAGTACTTTGTATTCATTTGAGTTTTGGAATTATTTTTGCATTAGAGACAACTTTTTTCTTTTGTGAACATCAGATATGATTATAAACTGTGGTATGTCATTATTTAGAATCCAGGCCTCATGAGAGGACACGAAACATCTTAAAACATGCAAGTATGGCATCTAAGAGGGAATAGACACTTTTCTGGCCCTACTCTTCTTGGTTCTGTGTTCATTCCTTTAGATGAACTTGGTCCATTGTTTCTCCACAGAGTTCTTCAGCCATGAAATGAAATAATTCTCATTTGCAAGCTCCACACTTCTTCCTTTGCTTCAATGTCCCTTCTTCTAACAGAAATCCCTATAGACATGTTTGTTTGCTATTTTTCCTTTCCATCCATTTTTTTTACCCCAAATCCCATAATTCTAGGACCCTCTCAGCAGATCTGAGAAATCCTAGGGAGCAAATACTGTTAGACATTTTTTGAACAGGTTTCAGTTCTCTAATTTCTGAAGTGTCTAGAATTATTGTCAGTGGAGAGAATGTTTCCACTACTGATGGACAGTCACCTCCCGTTCAACAATACTATGTCTATCAAACCAATTACTGATCCAACCTTGTCTGGCCACCACTGTGTCTGCTGCTCATTCTCTAGTACACAAATGAATATGGTTCTCCAGACATTGTTCCTTCTCCAGTGCTACCATTCTCTCTAGCTCCTGGGATCTTAAGGATAGAGTACCCACTAATGTAATGCCATGTTAATGTTAATGCAAGTAGAATAAATGGGTAATGTTAAGGCAAGCAGAATAAAACCATCCTATTTGATAAATATGCTTTCCAATTTCTTCTGGTTACAACCTTTTGATTAAAGCCTTTCATTTTTAGAGGTGTACATAAGTTGTATTTAAGTGTTCCAAAATATGTGGGGGACAACATAACTTTTCTGTTAAAAGGGTAACCATTCTCCGTATACAGTCAACTGTATATTCTTTATAACTTTAACATATTTAAATATCGTTTAGATTTGTTTGTTTCTGAAAAGAATATACCAAGGTTGATTACTACACATTTTCTCCTATATATGTATCTGCCATATTTTAATGGTCCGTATATAGTTAAGAAAACTTGTGTTTGCTACAGTTACCTAGCATTTATCTGATTCTTGATTACAGCTTTTAATACTTGTAAAAAAAAAAAACTTCTGTAAAAACTGATCCAAATAAGGACATTTAAACAGCATTTTGTAAAATACTGCATTCTTGACAAAAATGTAAACATGTTTCTGACAAACTAATGGGATAAAGATTTTCTTTTAAAAATCAGTTTCTTAATGACACAGATGTCTGTCCATCTTAGTCTAATGATTGTCAAACAGATGCTCTCTCTTTGTTTGTTTCATTTATAAAATATTTACACATATAAATAAATGTTTTATATGGCTTGTATTATGTCTCCTTAGGAATGAGCTTAAAATAACATTTTGATTCTGTGGCAAACTTACGGCAGGAGTTTTAGTGCTTAGAGGATCACGTGTCATGTAGCCATATGCTAAGATTAAATTTGAGAGGAGTGCTCTTCACTGATTATTGTGATCAAAGTTTGATCCATAGAATGCTTCCCTTGGGATGGAATAGGACCTTGGGGAGGTGGGCTTAGTGGAAGGTCTTTGCCAGTACACACATTGGCAGTGTGTACTTAGAAGGATATTTTCTTGGGGCTCCTTGGCAGTTCTTAAAGATAGTTATGACATTGATGTCACTTTTTCTTCCCTGCCTTCCTGTTCAAGATGTGACCTCTGACTTGTTCCTTTCACAAGTGTTTCAGCCACAATGCACTATATCACCATTGAACTCACCAAAGACCTAAACAATGGTATCACCTGATCTTTGCCTTTAACATCCAACTATGAGCCTGAGATAGTCGTTTCATTATAATGATGAATGTTGTCAATACGCACTGTTCACTCACTTTTTCTTTCTCTCCCTCTCCCTCTCCCTCTCCCTCTCCCCCCCTCTCTCTCTTTTCTTTTTGGTCATTTCTTTTCTGTTTTTAATAATTTTAAAAAGTAACTTAAGTAACTTCTATTACTATATAGATCACAGTGGGCATTAATTGGGTTTGTGGCACTCCTCAAAAGTCTAGTTTTAACAGAAAATTTAATTCATTAGTAATTTTATAGTGACTGGATATAATTTACCTTTTCTCTCTCCATCTTCTCAAGAAAAATTGACAAAGATGTGAAGAGAGAAAACAGATTGCTTAGTATTCATTCAATGTCTGGGTTATGCTTTAACACACCCACATTGCAATTGCCAGTGCCTGTCAGCTCCTAGGGATGTGACTTTTGAATATTCTCAAGTGCTTAATATTTTGCTCTTAATATTCCCACTTCCCTCTTTTAGCACACTTATCGGCTGGCCATATGTTCTATTTATTCTCCAGTGTAGTTTGCAAGTTAACACACTGTTGTTTTCCTTTGTTGGCGTTGTGATTCATAGCCTATAGTGTTACAGTTTATTTTATTTTTGGAGAGAAAGAGTGGTAGGAATTTAAGCAACTTTGCCAGAGGCAATGCATGGACCATGCTGAGGAGTGTCTTTCATTTCTAGTCTCCTCACACCCGCTTTGTGAAAGGCCTCATCCATAGGTATAGATCTGATAGTTGAAGCTATTTGAAGGACTCACTTTGGTGAGCTTCACTCTGAAATCCCTTCCCCAGGCATTTGCTGAGTCTCGGGAGGTGGGAAGAGTGTGGAAAGCCATAATCTTTTCACCAGAGATTTATATCCTCAAAGCTTCCTATGTATTACAACCTTTTCCCCCTGCATTTAAACAGGAAGCGTCAGATAATTTGGAGTTGAGGACAGATATAAAAAAGGACTTTTGTTTAAACCATATATCTTCTAGAATTTTGTTGAGATTCTGAGTTTTTATTTTAAAATTTAGTATGATATGTGTGTGTGTGTATATATATATATTAGCTTACCCATTATTAATTCTCAAACAATGTATCTAGTGCACTTTATCTAGCTTCTCAAGGTGGTGGAAACCACCTAAATATGCTGGATGGAAAACATGTAAACATGAAAATATAAATGAATACTCCACATATTTTACTCTCTAGCACAAATGAATACAAATTTAATGACAGTTCTTGATAGGTTAAAGACTATCCAGAGACTACCCCACCCGGGATCCATCCCATAATCAGCTACCAAACCCAGACACTATTGCATATGCCAGCAAGATTTTGATGAAGGGACCCTGGTATAGCTGTCTTGTATGAGGCTATGCCAGTGCCTGGCAAATACAGAAGTGGATGCTCACAGTCATCTATAGGATGGAACACAGGGCTCCCAATGGAGAAGCTAGAGAAAGTATCCAAGGAGCTGAAGGGGTCTGCAACCCTATAGGTGGAACAACATTATGAAGTAACCAGTACCCCCAGAGCTCATGTCTCTAGCTGCATATGTAGCAGAAGATGGCCTAGTCGGCCATCACTGGGAAGAGAGGCCCTTGGTATTGCAAACTTTATATGCCCCAGTACAGGGAATGCCAGGGCCAAGAAGTAGGAATGGGTGAGTGGGGGTGAGGGAAGGGCAGGGGGAGGGCATAGGGAACTTTCGGAATAGCATTTGAAATTTGAAATGTATATAAAGAAAATATCTAATAAAAAAAAGACTGAAACAACCCCGAGAGACACTTGCATATGTCTCTTTCTCTGTAGCACATCTACCCATTGATGTGACTTAGGTTTTGGATGGGGAACAAAACAAGGGCGATGGCTCAAAATATTACAGCTACATCTAATTGGGTAACAGTAAAGCATTGAAAAGGTATATTTTATCTGAGGGTAGAGTGGTTCATAAATGCCTGTAGAAGCCTTTGCTGAGGAACACCAGGCAGTGAAGGATGGAATGATGTCCAGAAAGGCAGAAAGGTGGGGTAGGATCCTGGTCTGGCAGTGAATGCCCAGGGGTTGGATGGGGGTGGGGTCGAAGAGATGTCAGTACTACAGCTCCTTTAGATGCTATTTGATGAAGCAGCTATTCTAGATGAGGTTCAATGAAAAAGCTTGTGCTTTATTCAGGGTAAACAAGGGTTATATAAACCTTGAAAAGTGAGAAGGTTTTTTTTTCCCCCTAGGGTGAAATTTCATTGGCTCAGCCTTAAATGTATTCCAAGAAGCTGAACCTATAACTTTACCAAGGATTACATGACATTCCTCAGATAGTGTGGGAGTTGGGGTTCCCCAGAGAAGGTAGAGAAGAGGAATCCCTGCTGGGAAAGTGAGTCCTCCATTTTGCACCAAGCTCAGCTATCTGGACATGGTTGACTTAGGCCTTAAGTAACTGGGTTTCCCAGCAAAGCACTAAGCATTTATAACCGTGGAACTACTTTCCAGTGAGAGAGATGTTGAATTTAGTGGGTCTGTGTAGTAGATATACTCCACATCAGTGGTGTGTGTTTCTAGTGGTGAGACTACGTTGATGTTAGAAGCAACAGGTGAAATTAGAGTGGGCTGTTGCTATTGCTGTGGGTTGTTTTTTCATGTTCAAATACTTTAAGGTTGGTCACTCCTGGGGATTTAGGGATGTTAGAGGTGGTATAATTGTTAAGATACTGAAGCTAGGCAGAGGTGTTTTGTTCAAATTGCAAACCCCCAAAGAGACCACCAGGAACCACAAGTCTAGTGCAAGCACACAAGCTTGAGCCACAAACCTTAACGATTCAACAGGAAAGGAGAGCCGCCCCAGGGTCTAGAGAAAGGGATATTTTAAAGGGGGAAAATAAACCCTGCAAGCGGGGGTTTCCAAGCTTTGGCATTACATGATTGGGTAAGAGGATAAAGGAATGTTGGCTTTTAAACTTATTGGTTTACAGTACCTGGTTAAACCACCAGGAGAGTAGCTCTGACTGACCCTAAATATTAATTCATCTTCCAGTTCAGCAATGGCTGCTTACTGAAGGCTGTATACAGCAAAAGCTGGAATACCATACATGATCTCAAAGTGGGCTAGTCCCATTTGGTAAGGAGAATTCTTACTTTATGTAGGGCAAAGGGAAGGAGCATCACCGAGTCCCCACCAGTCTCTAAGGCTAATTTAGTTAAGGTCTCTTTTAATGTTTCATTTATTCTTTTTAGCTGCCCTGGACTTTGGAGTCAGTATGTACAATATAATTTCCAATCAACCACAATGAATTTTACTACATCCTAACTTAATTTGGACACAGATCTCAGTCCATTGTCTGATCCTATCATATGAGGAAATCTATACCCTTTTAAGATATCCTCCAGCAATACTTTGGCCACTATCTTTGCTGTCTCAGCCTTTGTTGGGAATGCCTCTGTCCCTGGAGAAAGTTTCTACAAACACCAGCAGATATTTGTAACTGTACCTTCCTGGCTTGACTTCTGTAAAATCAATTTTCCAGTAGGCCCCCGGTCTCTTACCTTGAAGTCGGGAACCTGGATGTTTGGGGTTGCTGGGAGTATTTGTCAGTTGGCAGGCTTTACAATTTTTCACTATATTTTCAAGAGTGCTCTGTATATCCTTGAAAGTCATTTTTGATTGTCTGGCCACATCTGCCATTTGTCTGACACCCATGTGGGTGACTCTGTGGATTTTTTGTGGAATAGTTCTTTCTAAAAAGATAGGTAATATTAGCTTACCTTTAGTTGATTGCCATCAGCCCTCTAGACATTATTGATTCATGGGCTGGTTTTGAGCCCATTTAATCTCTTCCTCTGTGCAGACTGGTTGGTCTGGCAGGTTAGGATTGGGTGGTTCAAATAGAACACAGAGGTGGCTGTTTCCTGTAAGGAATCTCCTTAGCAGCCTTGTCAGCCAGGTTGTTACCTCTAGCCACTGGTGCTGTTCCTTTTTGGTGTCCTAGGCAATGAATGATTGCTTTTTTTTTTTTTTTTTTTTTTTTTTTTTTTTTTTGGCAGCCAGGAGGCGTTAAGGAGTGTAGAATTTTATGTTTATTTTTTTGTAGTTCTTCCCTCTGTTGTTAGCAGCCCTCATTTGTTGGTAAATGGCTCCATACACATGAACAGTTGCAAATGCATACTAGCTCTCTGTGTAGATGTTAACAGCCAGTCTTTTCTCCATGGTGAGGGCCTGTGTTACTGCTGTTAGCTCAGCCCTTTGAGCTGAAGTGCCTGGAGGAAGAGAATGAGGCAGAATACCTCCATTTCTGTAGTCACTGCCATCCATGCTCTCCTCTGACCCTCATGGATGAAGTTGCTCCCATCTGTAAACCAGGTCCACTCTGCCTCTATCAGAGGACAGTCCCTCAAGTCAGGTCTGGTACTGTGTAACTGTGTAGCTTTTCACATTGATGGAGTGGACAGTTCAAGTCAGGATCTTGTAGGAGAGTTGCAGGGTTCAGGGAAACAGGAGGCTGGAAAATAATTTGGCTAGGGTTGATTAGTAGAGTTTGATAATGAGTCCTGTGGGCATTACTGAGCCATTGATCAGGAGGCTGATTGCGTACCCCTTCAATAACATGGGGTGTCTTCACAAACAAATTCTGTCCCAAAGTTAATTTATCTGCATCTTTAATCAACAGTGCTGTGGCTGCAATAGTAAACAGGCAAGCTGGCCATCCTGCTGCCATTTGGTCCAGTTTCTTTGATAAATAAGCCACTGGTCATTTCCATGGTCCTAGCTCTAATCAAGGTTCAAAGACTAAAGATACCTGTAGGCACTTTAAATTTGAGGCAATAGGCCATCTGTGTATCAGGAATTCTAACTGCTTGTTTGTGCCCTAGCTGAGATTGCAGCACAATCAGCCATGGAGCTCTGCCACATTCTGCCTCTGGAGGAGGAAGTGAGCTGCTCAAGAAGGGGAGGTTGACAGCATTCTAGCAGGCCACTACTTGGGCCACTGATCCTATTACTACTTCCATCTTCACCCCTGCCCCAAGGGGGGCGTGTCTGTGTATGTCCAGAAGGTGGGAAAACAAGGGTGGATGGGGTCCTGCTGGAGACCAGAGACCAGCTGTGTGCCTCCATGACCAGCTATAGAATAGCTCACTTTCTGTTTCCTTCTCTTTCAGCAAATTTGCCTCTCCAATATCTAGTAATTGGATCCCTTCAGGTTTGAAATGAATTTGAGCTCTCATCTTTGCTAACATCTTTCTCCCAAGTCAGGAATAACCATAAATGAATTGGCTACCCATTCTATTCTCAAGTCTACTGATTCGGGTAGTCCATGAATATTGCTTAGTACCTGTGGCCCCTTGGATCCAGGCCACTTTGGAGCACATCGGCCCCTTTTCCTTCAGGAGTACCAAATGTTGAGTTCTGGTATCTAGCAGGAAATCTCCAGACCCTAGAGCAGGGGAGGAGACCTGTGTGGACCAACATACTGATCTCTGCTCTGGAGTCCTGGGCCCCGATTCTGTCCACTCTAAGGGTTACCCTGTGTTCAGGGATGGGTTCTAAACCCCACCTCCCTCAATCTTCTTTTTTCCCTTCAAACATGACCTTAGCCTGTGACTTTTTCTTTGGGCAATCTCTAGCCCAATGAATGGTGGTTGGCAACCTCCTGTAGATTCCTTTTCTCTGGCAATCCGTTGGAGCTAGCAAATACTTTCCCTGGATCCGAGGCATTGTTGGCTAGAAGGACTCTGGCCAAATCTCGCTATTCCATGTCTTTCCTGTCTTAATGTGATTTTCTTCTGCAGTTTCTCTTTTATTTTATACCTTCTCTGCAACTTCTGCTAGATCCCTCAACAACTTTTTTCGTAATCTTCTTTTGTCTCTGAAGCTTCTTCCTTATGTCTAGTTTTGACTGCTTGATAAAAGCAAGGAACTGATAAAAAGCCATGCTAGAATTTTCTGTTTTTTCAAGTTCTATTTGTGTATAGCAGGAAAAACCATCTATAACTCATTCAAGAAATGCCGCTGGACTTTCATCAGTTCCCTGCCTAACATCATGTCTATACCTTAGCCAACTTATTGCTGAGGCCAACTGAGCCTGGACATAGATCTAGAGACACTGCACCTTCAGCCACGTTGAAGTCCCAATCAGAATGGGTTCCCCTATGGGGCCAGGAACCAGTTTCTTGGCCTCTGTTGGTGATGAAGAGAACCTGCAAGAGCTTTGGGTAGGTGACTGCACTGACTGCTCTCAGGTGCATGGAAGGGAGTGGTTGTTGCTTCTCAGTGGGCTGAGTATGGCAGAACAGTGTCAGTGGACACCATCTTGCTTACATCTCCAGCTCTGCTTTCTGTAGTTGTCTAGGCTCTAGTTGACTCCACTCCACTGCTGTTGCTGTTCTTGGTAGTTGTCACATGGAACTGGCATCTCCAAAACACTGGGGTCTTCTGCTAAGCTTCATCAATCACCTTTCATAGGCTCTTTCTGTGGTGCCAAGCCTCATCTTCTTTTCATGATCCCTTCAGTCCTGGGCTGTCAACTGAATCTGACACCAATCACCAATGGTTTTCCCTGGCCTCTTACAGTGTCAAGCCTCTGCTGCTCTCCAGGACCCCCTCATACCTTCAAAACTAACACCATCTTAGTGATTTTTACACATTATCAAGTCCAGCTTCAGCATGAGGTACAAGCTTGGTACCTCTGGAACACATTTTCTTTGTCTCTCAGAAAACATTTCCCAGATTTCACCTCATTGATGCTTATCTCTTCTTAATCACCACTAATTTCTTAGCTTCAGCAAACCTGCATTGATTGTCGCAGCAGACCCTTCTATTTTTATTCTAAAGCCACAGCCACATGACTGGAGGTGTCAAGTTCTTCTGCTTATTGGAGCTGGAACATGCCCCCCTTCTTTGATTACATTATCACCAGCTTTATGTTTTCCAACTCCTTCAATGCTTAAGCTTGGCTGTCTTGGAACTTGCTCTATAAACTGACCTTGAAAACTGAGATCTGCATACCTTTGTTTTCTAATTTGTGGGATTCTAAGCTTTTCTCTACTTAGAACTTTCTTTGTTCAAGGGTGGGCTTGAACTCAGAGATCTGCTTGCTTTTATCTCCTGGGATTAAAGATGTGCACTACTATGCCTAGGACTAAGCTTTTCTTGGCCACTGTTCCTTAAGATCTGGATTAAAAGGTTGTGTCTTTCAGCCTCAAGATCTGCATCACAGTTGTGCTCTCCATTTCTGGATTGTAGTTCATTTCAGGTTAAAAGTCCAAATGAAAACAATGACCAAGTAATAATGTCTAACAAGATATAACTATTCCTTGTTCAAATGCAAACACATAAACAATAAGCTTAGCTGGGTGGGATCTTGTGCCAAGGTCACCACTGTCTTAATCTGTTTATCTTCTTGAACATAGAATTCAGTTCCATTGTACTTCCTAGTGCCCTTTTATTACTTGAACCAGACACTTTGTGCTTTCTCTCTCTAAACTTGCAACATAAAATCAAAAAGCTCTTCATGAGTCTAAACAATAGCAAAACAAACTGGATTGTTTTGACACATTCTTTGTCAATGCAATTAATTTGACTCTCTTCACTTTCGCCCAAGGCATGCTCTTCCTACAACAGCAAAAAATAGGTACATTCTTCAAAATTTCACAAGAGCATTCTCTCAGCCACATACAAATATTCTTCTCCTCTGATACTATTGATCCAGTAAACATTTGTGAACCCCAAAAGACCACCAAAGAGCAGATTCCTATGCATTCACATTAGAGTTCCTGCTTGGGCTCCCCACCAACACTGACACAGCAGGAAGGCATAACATTTCAGTGTATTGTGTGGAAACTCCAAGGCCTCCAAGACCCGACCCAGAGGGTCTTAATACTGGTAATGTCTGTCTGAGTCTGTGATTCTGTCCTGTCTGTGTCTTTGTCAGTTCATAAACTCTGAGTGATGCTACTTCTGTAATTCTTTTCTGAAAAAAGGACATAAATCGGTATCTGTGGATGGACAGGTCAAAGCAGATGTGCCAAGGAACCTTGGCCATGAGGGACTAGAAAATGTTCTGAGTTCTGGTCTGGGGTGGGCATGGGCTGAGAGAACCAAGGCACCCACCAATCTCATTACTTTTATTCCTTCCTGACAGACAAGAAGAGGTGAATTTCTTTTCATATATATGAGCATCACTTTCTGGATTTTTTTTTTTTTTTTGTGGCATGTTGTAGGGCAGAGTGCTTGGAATTTTTCTTGTATTTTGTCTTTGTTGTCTTTGCAACAGGGAAACATTTTGATGAGCATTTAACATGGGACCAACTCCTTCAATTCTCCTATGTTAAAACTAGGGGACTCAATCTTTCTGTCACCATAGGAAATTTTTTCTCCCAGACAACAGGCAGGGCCACCTTATTCAAACCCTCAGGCAGAATGGCAGCTCTGTCATAGGCAGTCCCACTGTAGGCAGGGGAGGAGAGACATGCTCCAGGGAAATAAAGCCACTGGGGCTCTTGAGCCTGAGTCTGTCTTCCTGCCCTTGTGTGAATCAGGCATTTGGTGATTAAGGAAACAAACCCCATCACTATTGTCCCTTTGCCACTAGTGACCTGTTACAACTAGAGAACTCAGAACAGCCCCTTTTCAGTAATTAATCTCTTGGAAACAGTCCTCTTCATCCAGCATCTCACTTGGGATGACTACCGGAAGCTTTTGCAGGTTCTCTTAATCACAGAAAAAAAGAGAAAAATAATCTAGATATAGACCAGGAAGCTGGTTCCTGGCCCCACAGGGGAACTTATGGGAGAACTCACCAAGCAGCCATTGATGCTGGCTTTCCCTTATACCCACTGAGATTGGAACTTCAATACTGCTAAAGGTAAGTAGAGACTCTAAGTCTTACCACTGGTCTCTGTTGGCAAGTCTCAAAGTGGCTGTAAGATAGCCCACCAAAGATAAATAAGATGTTATAGAAAAAAAAAAGTTCCACATCTTCCATAGGAAGGGTTATAGAGATACTCCAGAGTAAAACCAGCAGTAGGTCTAGCTTGTATAAACTAGGCAGCACCGTGTATTAACAAAAACAAACAAAAAACAACAAAAAATCCCCCAATAAAAACAGAACCAAACCAAGCCAGACAAAACAACAACAATAAAACAAAAAACTGAATAACAAAAAAGTAACTCAGGAGGGTTTAGAGGTTAAGAGAAAAGAGTCTGAGAGACTTAATGACTTAATGATGACAGAAAAAATGTTTAATAAAAGAGAAAGTTCAGGAAAGACAGATGAAAGAACAGATGGACTTTTGACCTGGCAAAGATCCTGTTGGCTCCCAGCACCAGCCAATAGTGTTAAAAGCCATAATAGCCTCCTAATTAGGTGCTTACCAGGCTAGAAATACTCACCCCTTGCTTGCCATTTTCTATAAAACCGTATGTGATGAGAGGTCAGGGCTTCACCAAAAGGATCCTGTGGGTTAGCGGTGCATTAAGCCCCAGCTTGAGTTTGTAAATAAAGACTGGGGTGTTATTGCATAGGAGACCAACTCCTTATTGGCCTTTTGGGATTCATGAACACTTCCTTGTACTACAATATCTCTAGAGCCAGGCTTACTTTATTCCAATCACCCTCAGCAACAAAGTCTTTCATAATCCTACTGGGATATCACATTACACTCCACTTAAAGCTTTCCACTACTTTCTAAATGTTCAGTCCCTAAACCCACATTTTTCCAAACAAAAGCTTGGTCAGACCTATCACAACAATACCCCAGACCCTGGTACCAACTTTTTTCTTAGGGTTTCATTGCTGTGAAGAGACAGCATGACCAATGTAACTCTTACAAAGGTAACATTTAATTGGGGCTGACTTACATGTTCAAAGGTTCTGTTCATTCTCATCAAGGCAGGAAGCATGGCAGCATCCAGGCAGTCATGGTGCTGGACAAGCTGAGAGTTCCTTGTTCTGAGCCAAACAGAAGACTGACTCCCACTTGACTAGAAGGAGCTCATCCCCACAGTAACATACTTCCTCCAACAAGGCCTTACCTATTTCAACAAGGCCACATCTAATAGTGCTCTACCCTGGGCCAAGCATATTCAAACCACCATAGGTGCTTTGTTAAATTAGTGAAAAATGGATCAATACAAAATTTTTACTATCAGGTCAGGAAATGTTTGCCTCTGTCTGTACTATTTAAGACAGGTCTCTGGTATGCTTTATCCAATCTTACTCCACTCTGACATGATCTTTTCTTCCATATTTTATGTTTAATAGCTGCATTATTATGCTACAAAAAGAAGTTACCCAAAACATTTTGGAAAGTATTTTTTAATGTAATACTGTTTATTTAACTTCAAAAACATTTCAGCATTCTAAACATATATATATATATATATATATATATATATATATATATATATATATATATAACAGAAAGTTGCAAATGGCGTGGCGTTTAGGTCCAGAGGGTTCTTGAACTTCCATTGATGCAGAATTTCTTTGCTTTGCTAACAACGATGAGTTCTACAGTTTCTTTAAAAAGTTTAAAACCTACTGCACTTAACTAAAGAAAAAACTCCAAACACTTCTCATGCCAGCTGACCCCTCCTCCCTTTCCACAACTGAGAATGTCAGCAGAATGCTATGCCACTATATACAAAAACAAGACAACCTGGAGCCAAAGGATGCTCACCGCAGTATCAACAAGTCCAGCCTCACAGTGCACACCCTGAACTATGCCCCCTCCAAAAGGCATCTTCCCCACACAGCCTCCACACCAAACAAGGAGCATCAAGAATCTGTCTGGGTTGTTTTCTTCTCTTTAAAAACTATAGATATGTACAGTTGACAGCTTAGGATTTCTAGCCAATAACCATACAGTTAACACTACCTTACCAGTTGAGAACAAAATGCCCAAAACATCTTCAAATGCCTTGTCACACCAACAGCAAAGTGCACTGAGTGAGGAGGACACGAGAGTGCCTTTTCACTTTCAAAATATTTGGAGCTATGTACAACTTTCATAGAGTTTCAGGGCACTCCGGACATCCACGGCCACTTCATGTAAACCCCTGACACTTTGAGAAACTACAATATGATCATGATCAAATTTTGTAAATAAACCTAACGAGGGCAATAGACACGACTCAAATAAGAGATGTGTCAATTACAACGCTCTCCTACTCTAAGGTATTCACAAGGAGATAGAGTTTTTATTCATCTTCCCCCTCTTCCTCTTCCTCCTCTTCTTCCTCTTCCTCCTCTTCTTCCTCTTTTTCCACCTTTTTCCGGGCAACTTTAGCAGGACCTTTGGCACCATCAAACTTCCCTTTAGACTTTTAGTCAGCAACATCCTTCTCATACTTCTCCTTCAGCTTTGCTGCCTTGGTAACTTAAGGCTGCTTTTCACTGTCACTTAAGTTATTTCACATCTCACCCAGCTTTTTGTTTTTCACATCTCCAATGGAGATGCCAGGGTTTGTGGATTTGATCTTGGGGAGGAATTCAGAGCAGAATAAGAAAAATCCAGACGGAGGTCTTTTGGGGGCATTTGGGTCATTCTTCTTCTTTCCTTTAGCTGGTCCATAATCTTTCATCTCCCAATCATAGCATACTTTATCTGCCTTTGGCATTTCATCAAACTTTGATTTCTCTTTGCTAGACATGGTCTTCCACCTCTCAGAGCATTTCTTGGAAAACTCTGCAAAATTGACGGGAACCTCTGGGTTTTTCTTTGTATGTTCTTCCCTGCATGTCTGCACGAAGAAGGCATAAGCAGACATCTTGCCCTTTGGTTTCTTCGGGTCACCTTTAGCCATCCTGACTGTATTGTTCACTAGTCTGGGCAGTACAGGGCACAACGTGCACGGCTCAGCACTCCCCAGCCTCATGCTAGCTGCCTCCACGAGAGCCGCCTGCTGGAAAGTTTTAAGTAAGTTTATGAATTTGTATATTCAGCCGCATGTAACCACATGAGGCCAATGGGCTATGACTTATGTGCATCAGCAGGAAAGATTCTGGTTCTTGCCAGGGAACACATTATACCTTAAACTTTTGGTTATCATTGTCCCTGGTTATGTTAAGTGGCTCTTTTTACTAGACTGATATGCCAAACTCTTTTGATAATTAGGGAGAGATAGAATTCTTTTTTACACAATGTGGTCAATGAAGAAATTACTAGAACCTAACTAATTTGGTGAGATATTTATGTTGTCAGTAAGTAGGCATAATCGGAAATAATGTCCTGAAAAATATGATCTGTAGAAATCCAGATATCTCAAGGATAAAGAGTTGTGTCCATTTTGTCAAATGACCTACCTGTGCTAGCAGAAGTCCTTGCTGTTCATATGGAATGGATAGTGCTGGACGGAAGTGGTGATTCCTAACACAGCTGAACTTGTAGGGTCTGGAGTCTGTTCCACTATCATTTTTCATAGATAATGAGACAAATCAAATCCAGGGAGGGTTACATATGGAGTAAACTTACCTCTGAAACATGTGGATGCACAAGGGACAAGTGGGTAGCACAGTTTACTAATTGACTGTCTATTTACTGGAATGAGGAATTGGTTTTCCAAGGGGATGTTGTTTGCTGGAAGCGTATACATGCATTTCTCTTGCAACTGTCCCCAACCAATGGAACTTCCCCCTTGGTTTGGTTAGAACCCCTTACTAGGGCATTCCATGTCCTAGTTCCACATCTAACTCCTCATCAATCTGTAACTTCAGGCTTGTCTGTTAATTCAAGACTTCTCTGAAGTACCACCTTAGCTTTAGGGTGTTCTTAAGGAATGATTGAAACCTACTGTGTAAGAAGTATGTCCCTTGACTAATTCTACTTCTCCCACCCCATAAAGGTATTGCTCCAAAGTAAAGTCTGTAAAAAGCATTTAGTTCTCTGAGTATGCTTACTGGAGATCTTGTGTCAGACTTAATTACAGACAACGATATATTTACCTTTTTTTTTTTGGGGGGAGGCGGGGGTGACAGAATCTTTCTATGTAGCTCAAGCTGGCTACGAATGAACTGTCAATTTCCATGCTTCACAAAGTAAGCAGACACTAGATATGACATTAATTAGAACATGGCACTAATTAAGAGTGAACTGTCAATTTCCTTGTTTAATAAAGTATATACTAGGTAGAACATAGTACTTATCAAGAATATATAATTCTATTGTCTGAGTCTCCCAAGTACTGGGAGTATAGATATGTCATGCCATGTCTCACTGATGGGTTTATCTAGATTTCATTACCCAATATATACATGCATTGAATCATCATGTTATATTCTATGAATATGTGTAATATTTTTATGGAAGTTTAAAAAATTACATGGCAAGTTAAAACTGGCTCAGTTCTCAAAAGTAAATCGAGCAATTGATTTTCTAGTAAATGTAAGATTATAAGCAATCAGAAACGTTAATAAAGTCCTACTCACTTTATTCTCCTCTTTTTGCCCAAGGATGAGATTTATTAAATTTCCTGTCTTGATTTATTAAAGAACTGACTCATTCTATGGCTATACCACTTGGAGCATGCCTGATCTTGTCTAAGAAAATTGACTCAATTTTCTAATTCCTAGACACTAAAGAGAGCTCTTTCAGGGTAGATGTCTTTTTCCTATATTCAATGAATTTTATTTTATTATTGTAATTTACATACCACTAGGTAGAATATGGAATCATTAATAAGAAAATATTACCAAAATTATGCAAGATAAAATCTATTCCATCAAGATTTCACATATAATTATGTGGCTAGTTGCTTTTTGACAGAGTTATGGCTAGATTTGGTCTAGGGGACAAATCACTGCATATTCATCAACTAGTCAGATAAGTTATCTTGTAAAACACGTTTAGTATTAGTAAGGAAGTACATATCACTGATGGCCTCAATGTTAGGACTGTATTATATTATTTACTTACATGTAGGAGTTTCTTCTTATATGCTTTTTGATTAAGTACGGCAAAGTCCTGTGATCTGGTAGCTTATTACAGTTAGTACAGGTATGCATCAATAATGTACTGTACATTTCAAAAGAACTGTAAGAACAAAGGGTTCTGAAAATATTTGCCATAAAGGAAATATAAAGGGTTTAGCTCATAAATATGCTCAATCTTACTTAAACATTAGGCAGTTGCATACTTATAACAATGTTTATAGATTTTGTATTCTTATATTATAGATCATAAGAAATAGAAAAAGAAGAATAAATTAATACATAATTAAGAATCAAAACTTGTGCAACCTTGTGAAATAATTATACTCACACAGATTGCACATACCACATAATTCATTATTTAAATGTAGTAATACTTCAAAATAAACCACATTTTTCAATGTAAGATGACGCATAAGTAACACTATTGTTTTGATGTAGGATGAATTACTAAGGTCACAGAATGGAGAAGCAGACCACTGTACACATGTTTAGCTGATTTCTTAGAAACACTTGGCTGTGTGCACCCAGGAATTATTTATCTTTTCCTTAAGTAGTGTTGTTATACATAGTGTCTTAGTTTGAGTTTTCTGTTGTGATAAAACACTGTGACAAAAATCAACCAAAAATGAGAAAAGATTTATTGTGGTTTACAGTTAAATGTTGTAGTCTATCAAAGCAGGGAGATCAAAGCAGCAGGGGCTTAGGGCAGCTGTGCTTCTATCATACCCACAATGAGGAAGCAGAATGATGAACACTGCTGCTGCTCAGATACCCTTCCTCCACTCACTATTAAGTATTAAGCAGCTCAAGATCCCATCCAGGGTATGATGCCACCCACAGTGGGTAGATGTTCCCACCTCAGGTAAATCAAGATTATCCCTGAAGGCCCAGAATCTCATCTCTCATGTCAGTTTAGGGTCTATCAAGTTTACAAGCATATCATAGTTACTTACTAAAAGGGGAAGGATCTTGACTGCATTCTCAAACTGTATACCAAAAGTCAACACAAGACAATTTGCTGATAGAATGCTAAGATCAATTACAGTTTGTGGAGCAAAGGGAATACTCACCCATTATGTAGGAGTGCAAACCTTTACAGTCACTATGGAAATGAATGTGACAGTTCCTCAGAAAATTGGAAATCCATCTTCTCTAAGATCTAGCTATACTACTTTTGGATATACCCACAGGATGCTCCATCCTACAACAAGGAAACTTGGTCAAACCATGTTTATTGCTGCACTGTTAATAAAAGCCACAAATTGGAAGCAACCTAGATGTCCGTAAACAGAAGACTTTATAAAGAAAATGTGGTACATTTACAGAATGGAGTATTGTTAAGCTGTTAAAAAAATGACATCATGAAATTTACAGGCAAATAGATGGAATTAGAATAAATCATCATGATTGAAGTAACCCAGACTCAGAAAGATAAATGTGATATATATTCACTTATTAATGAATACTAGCCAATTAAATATTAGTAAAATAAATAATAATAAAGTTCAATTTGTATATCTAAAGAGGTTATATATAGAGGAAGGATCAAGAGAGGGACACATGGATTGCTCTGGGAGGGGAAAATAAAATATATTTTACATGAAGATTGGGGGCATCTGGGGACAAGATTGGGAGGATCAGGTGAGGAGACAGAAGGAAGATATGGTTGTGGAATGAAATGAGGGGGGAGACGGCTGGAATTGTGGAATTTGTGAGATGATATGGAAATCTAGTATAGTGGAAACTTTCTAAAATATATGAAAGTGATCCTAATTGTGGGGTATGCTGTGTGCCAATTGGTTATTTTTTTGTCATCTAACAAGGCTGCCAGTAGTGGGACTGGGTCTCATTCAACTGAGTTGTGGGCCAAGAGGGTTCCAAAGAAATCGCTCATCAATGGAGGTTGATGAAAAGATAAAGGGATGCTATTGGGATACTGACAGTGGGCCCGGTTGTCAAGGACAACAGACATACAACTGAACATGGAGATGTTCAGCTTTGCCGATATCTAGCCTTTCCCATTACATACTCGTGTCTTCAGTGCAGGAAGGAACTCTGTAGGGTACTGAAGGAGAAGCATGAACACCAATCCAACCCTAAGACCTTTGACCTAAAATCTGCCCTGTCTGCAAAATATGCTAGGACAATGATGGTACAGAGCTTGTAGGAGTAGCCAACCAATCTTTGACTTGACTTAAGGTCAACAACTCCATGAGAAGGAACCCATTCTTGGCACTGCGTGGATGGCCAAGAATCAGAGAGTAGTGGTTGGTGGTTCAGTGTCTGAGAGATCTCAGGAGTCCAGGTTAGTTGAGACTGCTGGTCTTCCTATGGGATTGACCTCCTCCTCAGCTTCTTCCAGCCTTTCCATAATTCAATAACATGGGTACCAAGACACTGTCCACTGATTGGAGGTGAAATCTTTTGAAGACTTTGTTCTGTATTTCATGAATTAAATAAACAAAGCCGCAAAGTTTATTATTATTGATTTTTTTAGAAGTCAGAAGAATAGTTACATCAGTGGAATTCTGACTGGGAGGGTGATGAGGGTTGTTAGTAATTATATATTCTTTTTGTCTGGCAGCTGGATTGGCCTTCTAAAGTTAGAATCTGTATATGACTACAGTGGTCTTGGTAGCAGAAAGTTTAGGGATTATAATTTGCAAACACTGGTCCATCCATAATAGGGTTATCTACATCACCCATTAATAAAATTCTCAACAATCCCTTCTAAAGACATAAGAATAGGGGTTAGGCCAGGCGGTGGTGGCGCACACGTTTAATCCCAGCACTCGGGAGGCAGAGGCAGGCGGATTTCTGAGTTCGAGGCCAGCCTGGTCTACAAAGTGAGTTCCAGGACAGCCAGAACTACTCGTAGAAACCCTGTCTCAAAAAAAAAAAAAAAAAAAAAAAAAAAAAAAAAAAAAAAAGAGGGGTTAGTCAGATGGCTCAGCTGGTAAAGTATTTGTTCTGCAAACACATGGAATCTGAGTTCAATGCAACATTAAAAAAAAAAACCAAAAAAAAAAAAACAAACCCAAAATGTGTGTTTGAAATCCTAATACTGGGGAGAAAAAGACAGGCATATCCCTAGAGTTTGTTGGTCAGCCAGCTTTGGAACAAAAAGACCCTGTCTCATAAAACAAGGTTCACAGTGCCTGAGGAATGACATGTGAGGTTGACCACCAGCCAACACATGCACACATATGCTTGTGCACACTCACCCTTCATCTAGGGTGCATTTGTACACACACACACACACACACACACACACACACACACACACACACACACAGATTGAGAGGGCTGTGGGTGTCATTGTTAAATAAGTGACCAAGGAGTATGCCACATGTATTGCAAAGGTTAAAATCATAATGACAGTTTTATTCTATTTTTTGATTATTAGGGCTTATGTCCAGTAATTGCCTTTAATGTTGAAGTGTTTCTTCTCCTGTTTTGCTTACTTTGTAAAAAGAAAGATGTTAGTAACTTGAGAAAGAACTTTCAACTGCAACCCTTCCCTGTAATAATAATTTGAGTGAAAACCAAGACTGCCTAGTAATACATTGTTTTTTAAGTTTCCATGACTAGGGCTCTTCTTGCTGGAAACTGTTTTAATGACTTTGATATAATACAACTTATTAAGTCCATAAACAGACTACTTTCCAATAGTGTGTTTTAAGTTGATCAAGTTTTTGTTTTGCTTTGTTTTTGTAAGATATATCAAGTAAGGTTTCAAAAGACAACCAGTATTTTGGATTTGATCACTATATTCATGTAGAAAACATTAACAAGAGTCTTCTAAGGGGTGTTAGAATTACAATTGCATATATCCTAAAATATCTATGAATCAGATTGATCAAATTGTATCTGACCTGTGTCTTTTCAGTTGTGCATTTGAAAATATTAACATAACATTTGTGTAATATAGTGTTAATAAGTGGTGACAATTTAAACTATATTTTATCTTCTGATAGAAGTGGAATTCTTTCTTCCTATTTGTTAAGCCATTTAGTGGAAATGTTTATGTGTATGTGGTTTGAAAAGGGAGGTGGCATACAATATCATGAATGGATTAATGTAGTATACAGTTCTCAAAGGTAAAAGTCACTAAATTTCAAAGAGGTAAACAAATTCTAAGCTATTGTTCACAGAGAGAGAGAAATATCATTGCAGCCAGTATAGTTGTACTACTAAAAAAAAACAAGGGTGTACTCCCTTTGTGAGATATCTTGTCATAGTAGTTAAAATACTGGAAATGTGTATGGATGATAAAATTATTTATTGAACACTTACTCTAATTAATTACAGAGAAAAATTTCATCTGTCATATTGCTTAATAGAGTTTAATAATGCCAGAACCATCCTATGTGCTTGATAAAGAATGAACACAGTTAAGAAAGATCCTAATATAGATTTTGCTGCTCTGTGGTCACTTTCATTCCCACATTATATTAGTTTTATCTAGGTTAACAACAGAGTAAGGTCCTTTATTGCTCCACTGTGGCACTCTAAAGAAAATAATTATATAAGCCATTTGAGAACAGATTGCTCTTCACATTTTAATAAACCAACATGAGGAACACTTGAGTTCTTGACAAAAAAAGTCCAAGTCAGGGACTCTCACCTTCGACGCTTGTGTAGAAGCAAGGGTGAAGGTATTTTTCCCAGAGTCTTAAACAAGGAGGAGTATGGTGGGTGCCTGGGTGTAGGGGTTAGGCAGTGGCTTTGGACTCAGGAATGAGAGTTCTAATATAGTGTCTTCTGTGGTTTGATGAGAAAGGTGAAATCACTTTGAGATTACTGTTCTTATCAAGAAGACATGATAATCTCTGAAGTTTTCTCAGCTTTATTGATCTCAATGGAAATAGAAATTGTATTTTTTAATTTTGTTCTTGTTCTTGTTCATTTTTAATCCTGGTTTATTTATGAAGAAAGATATAATAAATTGTTAAGGTGTGATTACTTGCTTTGTGAGGTGTTTGCTAGGTTTTGGGATTATTTGCCAAATATATAAGAAAAAAATCTCTGTTCATATTACAGAAAGAATTTTAAGTTGATGAGATGTTCAGAATAACTGAGTACAGTTTCAGAGCAGAGGAGTAAAATGATTTTGGTTGATGTGCCATGAATTTTTGAGACCAGTGAAGAAAAAACCAATTGGTATACATCTAGATTATTTCAGGAGAATTTGGATGTCACACGGGTACCATCTATAGTTATTTAGGGTGAATAATTGTTAAAGGTCATGACCATCTATCATCTCATATATAAGATCAATGCAGTGAATTCCAATTGAGCAGAGGTACTAAATATTTTTTTCAGCTAAAACTTTTGGCCCTATTGGACTTTAAACTGTTTAGGCAGAGAGCATTCACTTGCAAAGTTACATTTTAAACACATAATATCCATGTTTCTGTCTAGTCTATAGAGTTGCCACAACTTCTTTAAAAAAATCATTTTCTCCTGTATTTTGAGATAAGATTTCAATATGTAGCACTGGGTAGCATCAAAATTACAATTCTCCTGGAGGAAAAAAAAAACATGAATCTGGGATTTATTTGTTTCATATTTAATGACCAATAACAAAAATTTTAGTAAGGTTTGAATGGAGAATTGTTTTTTACAACACTTTCAATGCTCAAGGAAAAGGAAAACATTATGATCAGAGACCTGCCTTTATGGACAACTTGAAGTAAAAAAGTAAGAAAATGATTTGAGAATGGTTTGGATGGGACTTATATCTGAATCTGTTCTGAATAATTAGATTGTTTACTAATTTATTTTTCTACATACAGTGATTAAATTAGCTTGGAATGTGGAAAAAATGTTCACATATACCAAAATGTTAGAGGAGAAGGAGCAGAAGGAGGATGAAGTAGAGGAGGAGGAAAGAGAAGGGAGCACATTAAATGTAGAGATGTTCAGAAAATGACATCTCTGCATGTCTGTTTCTGTTGGAAAGGAAAACAACTTAGGCACACTTGGAAGCATTTCATGATGAACTCTTCATTGAGCCGTGATTCAAGTGAAGGGGGCAGCCATTCTGTGTGCTGTAAACGGAACTTAAGGAAGCAAGTGGATGACCCAACAAGAGCTCCTGAGATCCTCCTCACCCAGTCTTCTGTTGCTTTATCTGCTTTGAATAGGTTCTTTGGAACAAAATTCTTTAACACACTGATGTTATAAGCAGAGTTTTATTTCTATGGTACTGTTTTAGTTTTTTCTAGCTAGTAACCTCTCAAAGTTTTTGTATTTTATTTTCTCCACAGCAGCTTTTCATCTTTAAAAATCTTTTTATAAATGTCTTCATGAAAATGTAGTATATTACTCCGTTTTAGTAAGTACCCTATATTATAAATACACAATTCAAGATCTATTCTATTTATTTTATGTGTTAGCAGTCATATTTATTGGTATCAGTTTATTTTTCCTTATAGATACTTTTTCAATAGGAAAGATTTAATCGATTTAATAGGAGTGATTTAAAAGGAGTAACTTTGCATTTATAATAGAAGTTTCTAAAATGTAGGAAATATGGGAAGGTGTGTGCTCTTTTATATGCAATAAATGTTTAGAAACTTGATTTGAACTATTAATTTATTAAGTGAATTCAAAGAGGCCAACTTAAAAAATTTAATTGACAAATGTTGGAGATTTCCAATCATGGAAAAGTTCAAGTCTGCTAAGTATAAAATACAACAAATTTGAAAGTTAGTATTCTTATTAAACTATTTTCTAGTCAGAATTATTTACATAATGTTCTACTACGTCTGAATACTATGGAAGAAAACCTCCATAATGTCCTTTAAAGTCTGGCATTTTCATTCCTCAAAGGCATGATCCTATTAGAGCAGCTTTCTGTGGCTATGGACAGGAAGTGAGTTTGACAGCTCTCTGGAGATGCTGTCCTCAGAAAAACACTTCAGGACTACAGGTTCCCTTTATTTGCCATCTGTCACCATAGCCTTTCATCTACACTTTTCTGTTGTACATATTTATTGACTGCTATCATAGTCTTCTGGATTACATGGTACGTTCTTCAAGTGGTGTCAAGCTTAGAGCAATTGGTCATGTTTCTCTTAATAAGCCCATGACAGGGCTTTCCATTTTCATTTCTCTCACTTAGACTTCCTTTACATATTTATGTTACACAAGGGAAAAACTAATCAGATAATTTAATAAAAAATAAATAAAAAGTATATTAAGTATTCTGCCAGAAAACTGATTTCAGTCTCTTGTTTTAAATAAAAATAACTTTAGAGCCTTCTGGTTTCCATCTGCTCCTGAAGCTGATCCTGTGCCACAGTGCTTCATAGCCAAATACCACTGGGAAAGAGCTTCTCTCCCAGGAGTGCTGACACACCTGTGAGCATAGGTAAGACCACCACTTCTGCTCAAATTCCTGGCCCAAGAGAGATCCACCCAGAGATATCAGGACACAAGAACCAAGGGACAGCAGGGGACAGGATCCTTCTAGTTTCCATCTGCACCCTAGAGCTGACCCTGTGCACAGCTCTTCATGCCCAAATTCCTCCCAGAGAGAACTTGTCTCCCAGGAGTTCTGACACAAAGGCTTGCAGGAGGGATAAGCCCCAGTTAGAGACATTCAGAACAGCTACCATTACAGATAACTGGATGGCAAGAGGCAAGGGCAAGAACATAAGAAACAGAAACCAAGGCTACTTGGCATCATCAGAACCCAATTCTCCCACCACAGTGAGCCATGGATATCCCAATACACCAGAAAAGCAAGACTTTAATTTAAAATCACATCTCATGATGATGATAGAGGACTTAAAGAAGGACATAAATAACTCCCTTAAAGAAAAACAGGACAACACAGGTAAACAGGTAGAAGCACTTAAAGAGGAAACACAAAATTCCCTTAAAGAATTACAAGAAAACAATCAAACAGGTCAAAGAATTGAACAAAACCATTCAGGATCTAAAAATGGAAGTAGAAACAAAAAAGAAATCACAAGGGGAGACTACACTGGAGATAGAAAACCTAGGAATGAGATTAGGTCTCATACATGCATGTATCACCAACAGAATCCAAGAGATAGAAAAGAGAACCTCAGATGCAGAAGATACCATAGAAAACATTGACACAACAGTCAAAGAAAATTCAAAATGCAAAAACAAAAACAAACAAACAAAAAAAAAAACAAAACCCTAACCCAAAACATCCAGGAAATCCAGGACACAATGAGAAGACCAAACCTAAGGATAGTAGCTATAGAAGAGAGTGAAGATTCCGCAACTTAAAGGGCCAGTAAATATCTTCAACAAATTTTCTTTTTTATATTAAAGAAATTTATTGTAATGAATTACAATCTACAGTTTGACTAACCCAACAATGGGCAGCCGTGAATGGCAAGTCCAATAATATAGTAGTTGCTCAATTCCATTTGGCATGTTTTTTAGGCAGTCTTCTGTATAAGCTGGAGTCCTGAAGAAGTAGGTTTCAACAGGTGTGCTGACAAGTATATCTTCAACAAAATTATAGGAGAAAACTTCCCTAACTTGAAGTAATCAATGCCCATAAACAGAAGAGACCTATAGAACTCCAAATAGATTTGACCAGAAAAGAAATTCCTCCCATCACATAATAGTAAAAACACCAAATAAAAAGATAACAAAGAAAGACTTTTATAAGCATCAAGGGAAAAAGGTTAAGTATCAAATAAAGGCAGACCCATCAGAATTAAACCAGACTTCTCACTAGAGAGTATGAAAGCCAGATAATCCTGGGCAGATATCATACAGACCTTAAGAGAACACAAATGCCAGCCCAGGCTACTATATCCAGCAAAACTCTCAATTACCAGAGATGGAGAAACCAAGATATTTCATGACAAAAACAAATTTACGCAATTCCAGCCCTACAAAGAATAATAGATGGAAAACGGCAACATGAGGAGGGAAACTACATCCTAGAAAAAGCAAGAAAGCAATCTTCTTTCAACAAACCCAAAAGAAGTTAGTCACATAAACATAACTCCACCTCTAACAATCACTACCCCTTAATATCTCTTAACTTCAATGGACTCAATTCCTCAATAAAAAAAGATAGAATAACAGACGGGATATGTAAAGAAGACCCAGCATTTTGCTGCATATTGGAAATGAACCTCAGTGTCAAAGACAGACACTACCTCAGAGTAAAGGCCTGGAAACAATTTTCCAAGCAGATGATTCCAAGAACCAAGATGGAGTAGCCATTCTAATATAGAATAAAATCAACTTTCAACCAAAAGTTATTAAATGATAAAAAAGGATATTTCATACTCATCAAAGGAAAAATCTACCAAGAAGAACTCCCAATTCTGAACATCTATGCTACAAATGCAAGGGCACCCATTTTCATAAAAGAAACTTGACTAAAGCTCAAAGCACATATTACACCTTATACAATAATAGTGAGAGACTTCAGCACCCCACTCTCATCAATGGACAGATTTTGTAAACACAAACTAAACAAAGACACATTAAAATTAACAGAAGTTATGGATCAAATGGATTTAACAGATATATATAGAACATTTCATCCTAAAACAAAAGAATATACCTTCTTTACATCTCATGGTACCTTCATATGGTCACAAAACAGGCCTCAACATATACAAGATGATTGAAATAATCTCATGCATGATATCAGATCATCATAGACTAAGGTTGGTCCTCAATATAAACAAAAACAACAGAAAGCCCATATATACATGGAAACTGAACAACACCCTACTCAATGATAACTTGTTCAAGGAAGAAATAAAGAAATTAAAGAGTTTAGAATTTAAAGGAAATGAAGGCACAACATCCCCAAAATTATGGGGCATAATGAAAGCAGTGCTAAGAGGAAAGCTCAGCTCTGAGTGCCTCCAAAATGAACCTGGAGAGAATGTATACTAGGAGCTTATCAGCACACCTGAAAGCTCTAGAACACAAAGATGCAAGTACACCCAAGAAGAGTAGATGGCAGGAAATAATCAAATTCAGGACTGAAACCAACCAAGTAGAAACAAAAAGAACTATACAAGGAATCAAGAAAACCAGAATCTGGTTCTTTAAGAAAATCAACAGGATAAATAAACCCTTAGCCAGACTGAATTGTTAACAAAACAAACAAACAAACAAAAAAACAACACCCCCCCCAATACAACAACAAGCACAACAGAAATGTCCACTTCAGTGTATCGTCTTCCATGTGGGTTGCCTTTGTGATTGCACACCTTACTCACGTGATTAGTCTTAACATCCAGAGTATAAACCATCTGATGCTCTGAATAAAGTTGGCTATTGCATGATATTTTAGTCTGCCTCATTTACTGTATCCATTCTCCTTGGTCCCATTGATTGTAGATTGAGTAGGTAAATAGTTAAGAGCCTTGACTGCTCTTCCTAGCATCCAGATGGTGGCTCAAAAACAATCAGCAATTTCAGTTACAGGGAATCTAATGCCTCTGTGGGTACCAGGTATGATGTAGCACACAGATACATATGCAGGAAAACACCCATAATGTAAAATTGCTTAAAAAATTGAATCTTTAATCTTTATTATTTGTTTTTGATGATCCAACCAGTTTCTTTTTATGTGTGGCTCTGTGTTGACGTTATTATAATTTCTTTGTAGATGCCATTTTGTTATTAGTATTGTTTTTCTTCTTCCACCAAGTTCCCCCAGATTTGATGGGAGGTTTGATTGAAACACCCATTAGGGCTGAATGTTCCAACATCTCTCATTACTTCACAATGTCTTATTGTAGATCTTTGCATTTGTTTCCATCTGCCACAGGAGGGAGCTTCTACAATGATTTCTGAGTGAGGCATCATTCTATGAGTATAGCAGAATGTCATTATGCATCATTTTATTAATGTGTGTGTGTGTGTGTGTGAATATGTGTATGATGTATGTATGTATTATATTTTGGCAGAATGGTATTATTTGGTTTTCTATTATGTCCTTGGCCTATCCAGTCCTAGGTTCGTGACCACCGAAGCTGTATTAGATATGTGTTCTATTTCATGAGTAGGCTCAAATCACATATTGGTTGATTATGGAGTACAGGTTTTCAAAGTGTGTCTTTATGATTTTCTGAATTTCTTTGATGTCTATGGGTATGTTTCCCATTTTGTCTCTATCTAAGGGTTTCGTCTCTGGCTAAGGGTTTATCAATATTGATATTCTCAAAGAATAAATTCTTTACATTTGTTTGTTTGTTCCTAATTTATTTAATTCAGCCTTGAGTTTGATAATTTCTTGGTGTCTACTCCTTTTGATTGTAATTTTTTTTTCTTTTTTGTGATAGAGCTTTCAGGTGTGTTAAGTTACTAATGAGATTTCTCCATTCTTTGTAGGAATTTGGTGTTACAAAATTGTCTCTTAGAACTGCCTTCATAATGTCTTTTAAGTTTTGAATGTTTTTATCCATTTTCATTCAATGCTAAAAAGGTTTTCATTTTTTTTTCTTAATTTCTAGCTTGACCCAATTTTTATGCAGTAGTGAATTTATCAGTTTTAATAAAATTGTTATCTTTCTTCTGTTTTTGCTGCTGTTGATATCCACCTTTAACCGATGGTGGTCTGATATGATGCATTGTTTGATTTTCTTATATTTTTGAGACTTTCTCTGTATGGGAGTCTATGGTCAGTTTTGGAGAAAGTTCCATGAAATGCTGAGAAGGTGCATTTTAGTGTGGGTTTTTTTTTTTTTGCCTTTTTCTTTTTTTGCCTTTTTTTTAAACTAGATATTTTCTTTATTTACATTTCAAATGCTTTCCTGAAAGTTCCCTATACCCTTCCCCCGCCCTGCTCCCCTACCCACCCACTCCCACTGGCCCTGGCACTCCCCTGTACTGGGCATATAAAGTTTGCAAGACCAAGGGGTCTCTCTTCCCAGTGATGGTCGACTAGGCCATCTTCTGCTACATATGCAGCTAGGGTGAAATAAGTATTTTTAAGTCCATTTGTTGTATGAAGTCAGTTAGCGCCAACTTTTTTATGTTTAGCTTTTGTCTGGATGGCCTGTCTATCACTGAGAGTGGCTATTGAAGTCCTATATTATCATTGTGTAAGGGTCAATTTGTGCCTTAAGCTGTAGTAGTGTTTCTAGTATGAACTGCATGCCCTTGTCCTTGGTATATAAAAATTGCTGTCTTCTTAGTGGATTTTCCCTTTGATGAGCATGCAGTGTTTTATGAATATATATATATATATATATATATATACATATATATATATATATATATATATATATATATACACTGACTTGTTTTGGATTGAAATCTGTTTAATCAGATATTAAAATGACTACATTAATTGCTTCTTAGGGCCATTTGCTTAGAATATATTTTTTTCTACCATTATGCCCTGAGGTGATGTCTGAACTTGAGGTTAAGATATGCTTCTTGGATGCAACAGAAGAAAAATCTATTATGGTAGCCTGTCATTTTTGTTTTTGCTTTTGACTCAGAAAGAGCATGTTTTACTTAATTTTGTTCAATAAAGGATATTTTTAAAATTTTAATTGCATATTTTTTCTGGTCTTCAAACTATATATATATATATATATATATATATATATATATATATATATACTTTATTTATTTACTTTACATTCTAGTCTCTGCCCCACTCCCAGGCATCCCCTCCCACAATCCTCCCACCATTCTCTCTTCCCTTCTTCTCTGAGCAGGTGGGGGCTTCCCAGCGTATCCCTCACCCTGGCAGTTTAAGTCTCTGCAAAGCTAGGTGCTTCCTCCCGCACTGAGGCCACGCAATGTAACCCATCTAGAAGAACATATCCCACATAGAGGCAACAGCTTTTGGATAACTCCTGCTCCAGTTGTTTGGGACCTACATGAAGACCAAGCTGGACATCGGATACAAATGTGCAGGGAGGCCTAGAGCCAGCCCATGTATGCTCTTTGGCTGGTGGTTCAGTCACTGGGAGCCCCGAGGGTCCAGCTTAGTTGATTCTGTTGGTCTTTCTTTGGAGTTCCTATCTCCTTAGGGGCTTCAATCCTTCCTTCTATTCTTCTGTAAGAGTCCAAATCTCCATCCACTGTTTGTGGGTATCTGCATCTGTCTGTGTCATTTGTTGAGTGGAGTCTTTCAAAGGGCAGCCGCGCTAGACTCATGTCTTCAACCATAACGCAGAATCATTAATAGTGTCAGGGATTATTACTTGCCCATGGGAAGGGTCTCAGGTTGGGCTGGTTATTGGTTGGCCATTCCCTCAGTCTCTTCTCCATCCCCAACCCCTGCATTTCTTGTAGATAGGATAGGATTTGGATTAAAAGTTTTGTGGGTGCATTAGTATCCCTGTTAATCACCACAGAGATTTCTGTCTGGGCACAGGAAGCATTCTCCCCATGATCCATATACCTAATGATGTGAGTCACAACCAAGGACACCCCGTTGATTCTTGGGTGCCTCCCCTGGGCTAGTTCTCTGTTTCTTCCTGGAGACACCCCCTTCTTTCCACCCCACAATCCCATGCCCAGTCAGTTGCAGATTTCCATTCATTCTCATGACCATCTGGCTATCCCCCTGCCCCTCCCCACACCTCACCCTCCACTCCCCTTCTGATATCCTCTCCCGCCTAGATCCTTTCCTCTGCTTTCCATGACCATTGTATCCCCCATCATTGCTTGTTCCCTTCCTGTTCAGCCTTCTTGGGTCTGTGGAGTGTAGCATGGGCTCCTGTATGGCTAATATCCCTTTAGAAGTGAATATATACCATATATTAACTTTTGGGATTGAATTACTTCACTCAGGATGATATTCTCAAGTTCCATCCATTTACCTGCAAAATTCATGATGTCTTTGTTTTTCATTGTGCAGATGTACTGTATTTTCTTTATCCATTCTTCAGTTGAGGTACATCTAGGTTATTTCTAGTTTCTGGCTATTACAACTATAGCTGCTATGAGGTATAGCTGGGTTCTCAGGTAGTACTATGTCCTATTTTATGAGGAACCACAGATTGATTTCCAGAGTGGTTGTACAAGCTTGCAATTCCACCAACAATGGAGGAGTGTTCCTCTTTCTCCACATCCTTGCCAGCATTTGCTGTCACCTAAATTTTTTATCTTAGCCTTTCTAACTGGTATGAGGTGAAATCTCAGTGTTGTTTCGATTTGCATTTCCCTGATGACTAAGGATGTTGCACATTTCTTTATCTGCTTCTCAGCCATTCAGTAATCCTCACTTGAGAATTCTTTGTTTAGCTCTGTACCCCATTTTTAATAGGGTTATTTGATTTTTTTGGAGTCTACCTTCTTGAGTTCTTTCTATATATTGGATATAGCCTTCTATCAGATGCAGGGATGTAGATCATCTCCCAATCTGTTGGTTGCTATTTTGTCCTATTGACAGTGTCCTTTGCCTTACAGCAATTTTAAAAATTTAAACTTTGTAATTTTATGAGGCTCCATTTGTCAGTTCTTGATCTTAGAGCATAAGTTATTGCTGTTCTCTTCAGAAAATTTCTCATGTGTTCATGTGCTCAAGGATCTTCCGCACTTACTTTTCTATTAGTTTCAGTGTCTCTGGTTTTATGTAGAGGTCCTTGATCCACTTGGACTTGAGTTTTGTACTAGGTAATAAGAATGAATTGATTTGCATTCTTCAACATGTTAACTGCCAGTTGCACCAGCACCATTTTTTGAAAATGCTGTCCTTTTCCCACTGGATGGTTTTAGCTCCTTTGTCAAAGATCAAGTGACCATAGGTGTGTGGGTTCATTTCTGGGTCTCTAATTCTCTTCCATTGATCTACCTGCCTGTCACTGTACCAATACCATGCAGTTTTTATCACGATTGCTCTGTAGTACAGCTTGAGGTCAGGGATGCTGATTTCCCCAGAACTTTTTTTATTATTGAGACTAGTTTTGGTTATCCTGTTTTTTTTTTTTTGTTATTCCAGATGGATTAGCAAATTATTCTTTTTAACTCTATGAAGAATTGAGTAGGAATTTTGGTGGGTATTGCACTGAATCTGTAGATTGCTTTCAGCAAGATGGCCATTTTACTATATTAATCAAGCCAATCCATGAGCATAGGAGATCTTTCCATCTTCTGAGATCTTCTATTTCTTTCTTGAGAAACTTGAAGTTCTTGTCATACAAATCTTTCACTTGCTTAGTTAGAGTCACACCGAGATATTTTGTATTATTTGTCACTATTGTGAGAGGTGTTGTTTCCATAATTTCTTTCTCAGCCTGTTTTTCCTTTGAGTAGTTTATTTGTCTGAGTGAATTTTATATCCAGCTACTTCACTGAAGTTGTTTTATCAGGGTTAGGAGTACTCTGGTGGAATTTGTTGTGTCACTTAAGTATGTTATCATAACATCTGCAAATAGTGATATTTTGAGTTCTTCCTTTCCAATTTGTACCCCTTTCACCTCCTTTTATTTTATAATTGCTCTGTCTAGGACTATGAGTACTATTTGGAACAGGTAGGGAGAGAATGGACATCCTTGTCTAGTCCCTGATCTTAGGGGGATTGCTTCAGGTTTCTCTCCATTTAGTTTGATGTTGGCTACTGGTTTGGTGTATATTGCTTTTACTATATGTAGGTATGGGCTTTGAATTCCTGATCTTTCCAAGACTTTCATCATGAATGGGTGTTGGATTCTGTTAAATGCTTTCTCAGCATCTAACGAGATGATCATGTGATTTTTGTCTTTGAGTTTGTTTATATAGTGGATTACACTGATGGATTTTTGTATATTGAACCGCCCATGCATCCCTGGGATGAAGCCTACTTGATCATGATGGATAATTGTTTTGATGTGTTCTTGAGTTTGGTTTGTGAGAATTATACTGAGAATTTTTGCATCAATATTTATAAGGAAATTTGGTGTGACGTTCTCTTTTTTGTTTGGTCTTTGTGTGGTTTAGGTATCAGAGTAATTGTGGCTTCATAGAACAAATTAGGTAGTATTCTTTCTGTTTCTATTTTGTGGAATAGTTTGAGAAGAGTTGGAATTAGGTCTTCTTTGAAGGTCTGATTGAACTCTGCAGTAAACCCATCTGGTCCTGGGCTTTTTTGTTGTTGTTGTTGGGAGACTATTAATGACTGCTTCTATTGCTTTAGGGGTTATGGTACTGTTTAGATTGTTTATCTGATCCTGATTTAACTTTGGTATCAGGTATCTGTCTAGAAAATTTTCTATTTCATCAAGATTTTCCAGTTTTGTTGTTTATAGGCTTTTGTAGTAGGAGCTGATGATTTTTTGGATTACCTCAGTTTCTGTTTTCATGTCTCCCTTTTCATTTCTGATTTTGTTGATTTGGATACTATGTCTGTGTCTGCTGGTTACTTTGGCTAAGGGTTTATCTATCTTGTTGATTTTTTTTAAAGAACCAGCTCTTGGTTTTGTTGATTCTTAGAATAGTTCTTTTTGTTTCTTAGTTGATTTCAGCCCCGAGATTGATTATTTCCTGCCTTCTACTCCTCTTGGGTCTATTTGCTTCTTTTTATTCTAGTGCTTCCAGTTGTGTTGTAAAGCTGCTATTGTATGCTCTCTCCAGTTTCTTTTCTGGGACACTTAGAGCTATGAATTTTCCTCTTAACACTGCTTTCATTGTTTCCTATAAGTTTGAGTATGTTGAGGCTTCATTTTCATTAAATTCTAAAAAGTTTTTCCTCTCTCTCTTTCTCTCTCTTCCTTCCTTCCTTGACCAAGTTATCATTGAGTAGGGCCTTGTTCAGCTTCCATGTGTATGTGGGCTTTCTATTATATTTGTTGTTATTGAAGACCAGCCTTAGTCTGTGAATTGAAATCTCCCATTATTATTGTGTGAAGTTCAATGTTTGCTTTGAGCTTCAGTAAAGATTCTTTTATGAGTGTGGGTGCCCTTTCATTTAGTGCATATATATGTTTATAATTGAGAGTTCATCTTGGTAGATTTAACCTTTGATTAATATGAAGTCTCCCTCCTTATCTTCTTTTTATAATTTTATGTTGAAAGTCAATCTTATTTGATATTAGATTGGCTATTTCTGCTTCTTCCTTGGGACCATTTGTTTAGAAAATTGTTTTCCAACCTTTTACTCTGAGGTAATGTCTGTCTTTGTCACTGAGGTGGGTTTCTTGTATGCAGAAAAATTTTGGGTTTTGTTTTATATCCAGTCTGCTAGTCTATGTTTTTTATTGGGGAATTGAGTTCATTGATATTAAAAGATATTAAGGAAAAGTGATTGTTGCTTCCTGACATTTTTGTTGTAAGTGTGGAATTATGTTTATGTGGCTATCTTCTTTTCTGGTTTATTAAAAGAAGACTAATTTCTTCCTATTTTTAGGGAGTAGTTTCACTTCTTGTGTTGGTGTTTTCCATCTATTATTCTTTGAAGGGCTGGATTTGTGGAAAGTTATTGTGTAAATTTGTTTTTGTTATGGAATACCTTGATTTCTCCATCTATGGTAATTGAGAGTTGCTGGGTATAGTAGCCTAGGCTGGCCTTTGTGATATTTTAGAGTCTGTATGACATCTGCCCAGGATCTTCTGTCTTTCATAGTCTCTGTCGAGAAATGTGATATAATTCTGTTAGGTCTGCCTTTATATATTACTTGACCTTTTACCCTACTGCTTTTAATATTCTTTTTTTGTTTTGTGCATTTGGTGTTTTCATTGTTATGTAATAGGAGGAATTTCTTTTCTAGTCCAGTCTATTTGGAGTTCCGTAAGCTTCTTGTATGTTCATGGGCATCTCTTTCTTTAGGTTAGGGAAGTTTTCTTCTATAATTTTGTTGAAGATATTTACTGGTACTTTAAGTTTAAAGTCTTCATTCTCATCTATGCCTATTATCCTTAGGTTTGGTCTTCTCCTTGTGTCCTGGTTTTCCTGGATGTTTTGGGTTAGGAGCTTTTTGCCTTTGCATTTTCTTTGGTGTATTAATGTTTTCTATGGCATCTTCTGCACCTGATATTTTCTCTTCTATCTCATGTATTCTCTTGGTGATGTTCAGATCTATAAGTCCTGACCTCTTTCCTAGGTTTTCTACCTCCAGAGTTGTCTATGATTTCTTTATTGTTTCTATTTCCAGTTTTAGATCTTGGATCGTTTTGTTCAATTCCTTCACCTGTTTGCTTCTGTTTTCCTATAATTCTTTAAGGGATTTTTGTGTTTCCAGGTCTTTTATCTGTTTTTCTTTGTTTTCCAGGTTTTTTTGTTTTTGTTTGTTTGTTTGTTTGGGGGGGGAGAGTTATTTATGCCCTGCTTAAAGTCCTCTATCAGTATCATGAGATGTGATTTAAAAAAAAAGTCATGGTTTTCCTGTTTGTTTGGGTATCCAGGACTTGCCGTTGTGGGAGAACTTGGTTCTGATTATACCATGTAGCTTTGGTTTTTGTTGGTATGTTTCTTTCTTTTTTTTTAAAATTAGGTATTTTCTTCATTTACATTTCCAGTGCTATCCCAAAAGTCCCCCATACCCCCTCCACTTCCCTACCCACCCACTCCCACTTCTTGGCCCTGGCATTCCCCTGTACTGAGGCATATAAAGTTTGCACGCCCAATGGGCCTCTCTTTCCACTGATGGCCAACTAGGCCACCTTCTGATACATATGTAGCTAGAGACAGAATCTCGGGGAGGGGGGGTATTGGTTAGTTCATATTGTTGTTCCACCTTACGTTTGTAGATCCCTTTAGCTCCTTGGGTACTTTCTCTAGCTCCTCCATTGGGGGCCCTGTGATCCATCCAATAGCTGACTGTGAGCATCCACTTTTGTGTTTGCTAGGCCCCGGCATAGTGTCACAAGAGACAGCTATATCAGGGTCCTTTCAGCAAAATCTTGCTAGTGTATGCAATGGTGTCAGCATTTGGAGGCTGACGGTTCCTTAGAAAATTGGACATAGTACTACCGAAAGATCCCGCTATACCTCTGCTGGGCATATATCCAGAAGATGTTCCAACTGGTAAGAAGGACACACTCTCCACTATGTTCATAGCAGCCTTATTTATAATAGCCAGAAGCTGGAAAGAACCCAGATGCCCCTCAACAGAGGAATTGATACAGAAAATGTGGTACATTTACACAATGGAGTATTACTCAGCTATTAAAAAGAATGAATTTATGAAATTCCTAGCCAAGTGGATGGACCTGAAGGGTATCATCCTGAGTGAGGTAACCCAATCACAAAAGAACTCACATGATATGTACTCACTGATAAGTGGATATTAGCCCAGAAACTTAGAATACCCAAGATATAAGATACAATTTGCTAAACACATGAAACTCAAGAAGAATGATGACCAAAGTGTGGACACTTTGCCCCTTCATAGAATTGGGAACAAAACACCCATGGAAGGTGTTACAGAGACAAAGTTTGGAGCTGAGACGAAAGGATGGACCATTTAGAGACTGTTGGTATGTTTCTTGCACTTGCTGATTTCCATCTAGCTATGTTTGGTGTTGGTTGGTCTTGCTGTCTCTGGCTTGAGCTTCTCCCTCCTGTGGGACTTTAAGCCTGTGTCAGCACTCCTGGGATGAACTCTCCCCTGGCAGGACCCATGCACAGAGGTCTATGGAACAGCCCAAGTTCCTGGGTTCAGACGGAGGCAGGAACGACCCTGTCCCAGCAGCTCTACCACTTCTGTAGCCTGTGTACTCCTGACTGGTCCTGTCTTAGACTATCACTGGAGACAAAAATCTGTGCCCTGGTTTTTATTTGGACTATTTGGGTTGTTGGGGTTAAATTTCTTGAGTTCTTTATATATTTTGGATATTAGCACTCTATCAGAAATGGAGTTGGTGAAGGTATTTTCCCAGTCTGTAGGCTGCTGATTTGTCTCATTGACAATATCCTTGCCTTATAGAAGCTTTGGTGGTTTTATATGAAATGGATCCCTGGGGGGGGGGGTTAGTCTCTGGATAGTCCATCCTTTCATCTTAGCTCCAAACTTTGTCTCTGTAACTCTTCCATGGGTATTTTGTTCCCCACTCCAAGAAGGAGTGAAGGATCCACACTTTGGACTTCCTTCTTCTTGAGTTTCATGTGTTTTGCAAATTTTATTTTGGGTAGTCTACGTTTCTGGGCTAATATCCGCTTATCAGTGAGTGCATATCATATGTGTTCTTTTATGATTTTGTTACCTCACTCAGGATGATATTCTCCAGATGAATCCAATTTTCCTAAGAATTTCATGATTTCCTTGTTTTTAATAGCTGAGTAGTACTCCATTGTATAAATGTACCACATTTTCTGTATCCATTCCTCTGTTGAGGGACATCTGGGTTCTTTCCAGCTTTGGGCTATTATAAATAAGGTTGCTATGAGCATAGTGTAGCATGTGTCCTTATTACAAGTTGGAACATCTTTTGGGTGTATGCCCAGGATGGGAATTGCTGGATCTTCCAGTAGTAAGATCTGAGGAACTGTCAGACTGATTTCCAGAGTGGTTGTACTAACTTTCAATCCCACCAACAATGGAAGAGTGTCCCTCTTTCTCCATATCCTTGCCAGCATCTGCTGTCACCTGAATTTTTGATCTTAGTCATTCTGACAGGTGTGAGGTGGAATCTCAGGGTTGTTTTGATTTGCATTTCCCTGATGAGTAAGGATGTTGAACATTCTTTTCAGGTGTTTCTCAGCCATTCATATTCCTCAGTTGAGAAATCTTTGTTTAGCTCTGTACCACATTTTTTAATAGGGTTATTTGATTTTCTGGAGTCCATCTTCTTGAGTTTCTTATATATATTGGATATTAGTCCCCTGTCTGACTTAAGATAGGTAAAGATCCTTTCCCAATACGTTGATGGCCTTTTCGTCGTACTGACAGTGTGGGACCTCATAAAATCACAAAGCTTCTGTAAGGCAAAAGACACTATTCATATATTTCTAATCAATGTCAAAAGTAATTTATAAAACTATAAAAATCTATGTATATTAGGTTACATATTAAAATAAAATATAATTGGTCAAATAAAGACGTTTTTTCTCTGACTGGGAAAGAAAATTCTAGTTAGTTGTTTTTGATGGCATGGCAGATTAGCAAGTATTAGGGACAGCCTCTCCTTCTCTCCAGTTGTTTGAATTGTGTAACCAGTGGGAAAAGATGACTAACTGTTGTCATTTCCTCATATGTGCTGCTTTGAATGAAAATAGCTCCTATGAGGTCATATGCTAAAACCTTGGTTTCTAGATGTTGGAACCCTTTGAGAAAGATTCAGATGTGTGGCCTTGTTGGAAGAGGTGTGTCACTGGGGGCATGTTTTCAGGATTCAAACACTTTCAACCATCCCATGTGTGCTCCGTGCTTCTTGCTTGGGTATGAGATGTGATCTCTCTGATGCATTGGCCACAGTGTCTTTACTCTGTCACCATGTACGTTAACTCTCTGAAATCACAAGACAAATTTAATGCTTTCTTTTATAAGTTGCCTTGGTCACAGTGTTTTATTACAGCAATATAAAAGTAACTAATATACTCATATTCTAATCATGGCAAAAGAGGCAGTATGAAGCAAATGTAAATTTCTACTTGGCAGTAAATGTAAAATCAGATATTTACACACATGATCTGATAATATTAGTCACATAATCCCATCTAGTTACAGAGGAGGCTTAGAAAAGTAGCCTGTATTATCATGTGTTAATTAAGATTTTTACCATTCTGAAAGACTAGGAGAAATCAGAATAGGTGATTTAAGATAATTTCTCAGACCTACTGATGGATGACACTATCCTGAACCCAGGCAGAAGCTTGAGAAGGACATTAAGGTGTAGGACCAGAAATTATGTTTTGAATTTACTCTAGTACTCAGTTTAATTAAAAAAAAATACTCACTCAGATAAAGGGAAGGAAAATAGATTCAATCACTTAATGGGAAGTATGGCAAAGTCACATGGCAAAAGTATATCAGATGTAAGGAATTATTATAGCATGGCCACAAATCTTTTAAGTTTAGTAACCGCTCAAAAGTGGTATGGTGTTTTTGTTTGTAATCTCCCACTATGTCCACTGTGTTTGCTCACCTTAATATGTAATTATTCCTGCACATTAAATTTTTCTACTATTTAATTTTAACAGATAAAGCTCACATAGTTCATCAAGCCCCTGTAATAATATTTAAGTTCTCTTCAAAATAGTCAATTAAGTCCTCAGAGACTAATGGTAACTCACCATGGTTTAGTGACCTGAAAAGTAAAAGGCAAGGGATATTTCTCACTTTTCTTGTATTCTGTAAAGGCAGAGGAAAGAAAATCAGCTTCAGCAATGGAAATCTTCATCCAGAAAAGGGAAAAGTGAAACACAAGCTGCAATTGTGTAAACAAAGTGCCAGGGCAACCAGGTTTCCTGTTGATTTTCGTTAGCTCCAGATCCCCAGAGGAATGTGCCTTTTGGTTTTGGAGGTCCTTCCCTGCCCTCCTCCTCCTCCTCCTCCTCCTCCTCCTCCTCCTCCTCCTCCTCCTCCTCCTCCTCCTCCTTCTTCTTCTTCTTCTTCTCCCTCTCCTCCTCCTCCTCCTTCTTCTTCTTTTCTCCTCCTCCTCCTCCTCTCCCCTCTTCCTCCCATCTCTTCCTCCTTTTTCTTCTCTTATTTACTTTTCAGGATGTGGCTACGTAGCACATACTCATATCAGTGTTGCTGGTTGCAGGTACAAGGTGTTTTGAGTGGTTGCTTTAAGATTCAAAAAAGTTAAGAGAATATTATGCCTGACTAGAGTGCAACCTGTATTCCACCATTCTATTTCATAAAACCTTCATTTCCAATAATGTATTCGATTCTGGTTAGTGCTGGCAAAAATAGTAAAGATTTAAAAATGGTTTAGAAACTCAATGTATGGGCCCCGTACTCTATTCTTTTTGCTGCAATTTAAAGATGAACTTGATTATCAAGAGCCAGGAGAATATTATGCTTCATCTAATGTTTGGTATTGAACCATTTCATATGATTTAGACAAAAGTCTGTATGCCTTAGAAGAACTTATCACAGGCTAATTTGGTTAATTAGGTGAAGACTGCTTAATAAATTTTCTTTTGAAATTTAAATTTAAATTTAAAAACTACTTGGATTATCCCTGGAATTGCAACAGAATAACAGCTACAACTTTCTCTCACCCCAGTCCATGCCTCATATGGATCCCACAGACTGTCACCTCTTGGCTTCCCCTTTAATTATCCTACAACATCAGCAAGAACGCTCTATGAATACACTAGCTGACCAGGACAATAAAACAGGCAACACAGAGCTGTTGGGAGCCGCGCCCACATTCGCCGTTACAAGATGGCGCTGACAGCTGTGTTCTAAGTGGTAAACAAATAATCTGCGCATGTGCCGAGGGTGGTTCTCCACTCCATGTGCTCTGCCTTCCCCGTGACGTCAACTCGGCCGATGGGCTGCAGCCAATCAGGGAGTGACACGTCCTAGGCGAAGGATAATTCTCCTTAATAGGGACGGGGTTTCGTTTTCTCGCTCTCTTGCTTCTTACACTCTTGCTCCTGAAGATGTAAGCAATAAAGTTTTGCCGCAGAAGATTCTGGTTTGCTGTGTTCTTCCTGGCCGGGCGTGAGAACGCGTTTAATAAGAATTGGTGCCGAATTCCGGGACGAGAAAAAACTCGGGACTGGCGCAAGGAAGATCCCTCATTCCAGAACCAGAACTGCGGGTCGCGGTAATAAAGGTTCCCGTAAAGCAGACTGTTAAGAAGGATTCAACTGTATGAATTCAGAACTTTTCAGCTGGGGAACGAGAGTACCAGTGAGTACAGCTTTACGAGGTAAGCCTGGCCTTGAACTTTCTAAGGAAATTCAAGACAGTCTATCAGAAGTAAAGTGGAAAATGTTTGGCCTTGAATTTTTTCTAGTGTTAGAAGCCCTTTTGTTCCTTTTCACATGTTATCAAGTGGTTAAGGCAGGGCGGATTCTAGATGAAATTCAGGACAATCTATCAGAAGTAAAGCGGGGAGAGAGAGTAGGAACAAAGAGGAAATATGGTACACAAAATAAGTATACAGGCCTTTCCAAGGGTCTTGAACCCGAGGAAAAGTTAAGGTTAGGTAGGAATACCTGGAGAGAGATTAGAAGAAAAAGAGGAAAAAGGGAAAAGAAGAAAGATCAATTAGCGGAGGTCTCTAGGAAAAGGAGCCTGTGCTCATCGCTGGATGGGCTCGGGGAGCCAGCTCTTGGTAGCTCTGAATCAGATGATGAATTCTCCTCTGAAGAAACAGACTGGGAGGAAGAAGCAGCTCATTATGAGAAAAAAGGGTACCAGCCAGGTAAAGTGCTAGCTAATCAGTTAAGGAAGCCAAAAGCGGCTGGCGAAGGCCAGTTTGCTGATTGGCCTCAGGGCAGTCGGCTTCAAGGTCCGCCCTATGCGGAGCCCCCGCCCTGCGTAGTGCGTCAGCCCTGCGCAGAGAGACAATGCGCAGAGAGGCAATGCGCAGACTCATTCATTCCCAGAGAGGAACAAAGGAAAATACAACAGGCATTTCCGGTCTTTGAAGGAGCCGAGGGTGGGCGTGTCCACGCTCCAGTAGAATACTTACAAATTAAAGAACTTGCCGAGTCGGTCCGTAAATACGGAACCAATGCTAATTTTACCTTGGTGCAGTTAGACAGGCTCGCCGGCATGGCACTAACTCCTGCTGACTGGCAAACGATTGTAAAAGCCGCTCTCCCTAGTATGGGCAAATATATGGAATGGAGAGCTCTTTGGCATGAAACTGCACAAGCGCAGGCCCGAGCAAACGCAGCTGCTTTGACTCCAGAGCAGAGAGATTGGACTTTTGACTTGTTAACGGGTCAGGGAGCTTATTCTGCTGATCAAACAAACTACCATTGGGGAGCTTATGCCCAAGTTTCCTCCACGGCTATTAGGGCCTGGAAGGCGCTCTCCCGAGCAGGTGAAACCACTGGTCAATTAACAAAAGTTGTCCAGGGACCTCAGGAGTCCTTCTCAGATTTTGTGGCCAGAATGACAGAGGCAGCAGAGCGTATTTTTGGAGATTCAGAGCAAGCCGCGCCTCTGGTAGAACAGCTAATCTATGAGCAAGCCACAAAGGAGTGCCGAGCGGCCATAGCCCCAAGAAAGAACAAAGGCTTACAAGACTGGCTCAGGGTCTGTCGAGAGCTTGGGGGACCTCTCACCAATGCAGGCTTAGCGGCCGCCATCCTTCAATCTCAGAACCGCTCCATGAGCAGAAATGATCAGAGGACATGTTTTAATTGCGGAAAGCCTGGGCATTTTAAGAAAGATTGCAGAGCTCCAGATAAACAGGGGGGGACTCTCACTCTTTGCTCTAAATGTGGCAAGGGTTATCATAGAGCTGACCAGTGTCGCTCTGTGAGGGATATAAAGGGCAGAATCCTTCCCCCACCTGATAGTCAATCAACTGATGTGCCAAAAAACGGGTCATCGGGCCCTCGGTCCCAGGGCCCTCAAAGATATGGGAACCGGTTTGTCAGGACCCAGGAAGCAGTCAGAGAGGCGACCCAGGAAGACCCACAAGGGTGGACCTGCGTGCCGCCTCCGACTTCCTACTAATGCCTCAAATGAGTATTCAGCCGGTGCCGGTGGAGCCTATACCATCCTTGCCCCCGGGAACCATGGGCCTTATTCTTGGCCGGGGTTCACTCACCTTGCAGGGCTTAGTAGTCCACCCTGGAGTTATGGATTGTCAACATTCCCCTGAAATACAGGTCCTGTGCTCAAGCCCTAAGGGCGTTTTTTCTATTAGTAAAGGAGATAGGATAGCTCAGCTGCTGCTCCTCCCTGATAATACCAGGGAGAAATTTGCAGGACCTGAGATAAAGAAAATGGGCTCCTCAGGAAATGATTCTGCCTATTTGGTTGTATCTTTAAATGATAGACCTAAGCTCCGCCTTAAGATTAATGGAAAAGAGTTTGAAGGCATCCTTGATACCGGAGCAGATAAAAGTATAATCTCTACACATTGGTGGCCCAAAGCATGGCCCACCACAGAGTCATCTCATTCATTACAGGGCCTAGGATATCAATCATGTCCCACTATAAGCTCCGTTGCCTTGACGTGGGAATCCTCTGAAGGACAGCAAGGGAAATTCATACCTTATGTGCTCCCACTCCCGGTTAACCTCTGGGGAAGGGATATTATGCAGCATTTGGGCCTTATTTTGTCCAATGAAAACGCCCCATCGGGAGGGTATTCAGCTAAAGCAAAAAATATCATGGCAAAGATGGGTTATAAAGAAGGAAAAGGGTTAGGACATCAAGAACAGGGAATGTCCAATAGTCCTACTATGTGTCAACTTTACGTGCAAGAAGCTCTTTTGCCAGTGAGGGAACAATTCCCCTCTTTAATTTTGCTCCTTTACATGGATGACATCCTCCTGTGCCATAAAGACCTTACCATGCTACAAAAGGCATATCCTTTTCTACTTAAAACTTTAAGTCAGTGGGGTTTACAGATAGCCACAGAAAAAGTCCAAATTTCTGATACAGGACAATTCTTGGGCTCTGTGGTGTCCCCAGATAAGATTGTGCCCCAAAAGGTAGAGATAAGAAGAGATCACCTCCATACCTTAAATGATTTTCAAAAGCTGTTGGGAGATATTAATTGGCTCAGACCTTTTTTAAAGATTCCTTCCGCTGAGTTAAGGCCTTTGTTTGGTATTTTAGAAGGAGATCCTCATATCTCCTCCCCTAGGACTCTTACTCTAGCTGCTAACCAGGCCTTACAAAAAGTGGAAAATGCCTTACAAAATGCACAATTACAACGTACTGAGGATTCGCAGCCTTTCAGTTTGTGTGTCTTTAAGACAGCACAATTGCCAACTGCAGTTTTGTGGCAAAATGGGCCATTGTTGTGGATCCATCCAAACGTATCCCCAGCTAAAATAATAGATTGGTATCCTGATGCAATTGCACAGCTTGCCCTTAAAGGTCTAAAAGCAGCAATCACCCACTTTGGGCGAAGTCCATATCTTTTAATTGTACCTTATACCGCTGCACAGGTTCAAACCTTGGCAGCCACATCTAATGATTGGGCAGTTTTAGTTACCTCCTTTTCAGGAAAAATAGATAACCATTATCCAAAGCATCCAATCTTACAGTTTGCCCAAAATCAATCTGTTGTGTTTCCACAAATAACAGTAAGAAACCCACTTAAAAATGGGATTGTGGTATATACTGATGGATCAAAAACTGGCATAGGTGCCTATGTGGCTAATGGTAAAGTGGTATCCAAACAGTATAATGAAATTTCACCTCAAGTGGTAGAATGTTTAGTGGTTTTAGAAGTTTTAAAAACCTTTTTAGAACCCCTTAATATTGTGTCAGATTCCTGTTATGTGGTTAATGCAGTAAATCTTTTAGAAGTGGCTGGAGTGATTAAGCCTTCCAGTAGAGTTGCCAATATTTTTCAGCAGATACAATTAGTTTTGTTATCTAGAAGATTTCCTGTTTATATTACTCATGTTAGAGCCCATTCAGGCCTACCTGGCCCCATGGCTCTGGGAAATGATTTGGCAGATAAGGCCACTAAAGTGGTGGCTGCTGCCCTATCATCCCCGGTAGAGGCTGCAAGAAATTTTCATAACAATTTTCATGTGACGGCTGAAACATTACGCAGTCGTTTCTCCCTGACAAGAAAAGAAGCCCGTGACATTGTTACTCAATGTCAAAGCTGCTGTGAGTTCTTGCCAGTTCCTCATGTGGGAATTAACCCACGTGGTATTCGACCTCTACAGGTCTGGCAAATGGATGTTACACATGTTTCTTCCTTTGGAAAACTTCAATATCTCCATGTGTCCATTGACACATGTTCTGGCATCATGTTTGCTTCTCCGTTAACCGGAGAAAAAGCCTCACATGTGATTCAACATTGTCTTGAGGCATGGAGTGCTTGGGGGAAACCCAAACTCCTTAAGACTGATAATGGACCAGCTTATACGTCTCAAAAATTTCAGCAGTTCTGCCGTCAGATGGACGTAACCCACCTGACTGGACTTCCATACAACCCTCAAGGACAGGGTATTGTTGAGCGTGCGCATCGCACCCTCAAAACCTATCTTATAAAACAGAAGAGGGGAATTGAAGAGATTTTACCCCGAGCACCAAGAGTGTCTGTGTCTATGGCACTCTTTACACTCAATTTTTTAAATATTGATGCTCATGGCCATACTGCGGCTGAACGTCATTGTTCAGAGCCAGATAGGCCCAATGAGATGGTTAAATGGAAAAATGTCCTTGATAATAAATGGTATGGCCCGGATCCTATTTTGATAAGATCCAGGGGAGCTATCTGTGTTTTCCCACAGAATGAAGACAACCCATTTTGGATACCAGAAAGACTCACCCGAAAAATCCAGACTGACCAAGGGAATACTAATGTCCCTCGTCTTGGTGATGTCCAGGGCGTCAATAATAAAAAGAGAGCAGCATTGGGGGATAATGTCGACATTTCCACTCCCAATGACGGTGATGTATAATGCTCAAGTATTCTCCTGCTTTTTTACCACTAACTGGGAACTGGGTTTGGCCTTAATTCAGACAGCCTTGGCTCTGTCTGGACAGGTCCAGACGACTGACACCATTAACACTTTGTCAGCCTCAGTGACTACAGTCATAGATAAACAGGCCTCAGCTAATGTCAAGATACAGAGAGGTCTCATGCTGGTTAATCAACTCATAGATCTTGTCCAGATACAACTAGATGTATTATGACAAATAACTCAGCTGGGGTGTAAACAAAAGTTTCCGAGATTGTGTGTTACTTCCATTCAGTATGAGAATTTTACTAGGGCAGCTAATTTGTCAAAAAGTCTTTTTCAGTATATGTTACAGAATTGGACGGCTGAATTTGAACAGATCCTTCGGGAATTGAGACTTCAGGTCAACTCCACGCTCTTGGACCTGTCCCTGACCAAAGGATTACCCAATTGGATCTCCTCAGCATTTTCCTTCTTTAAAGAATGAGTGGGATTGATATTATCTGGAGATACACTTTGCTGTGGATTAGTGTTGCTTCTTTGATTGGTCTGTAAGCTTAAGGCCCAAACTAGGAGAGACAAGGTGGTTATTGCCCAGGCGCTTGCAGGACTAGAACATGGAGCTTCCCCTGATATATCTATGCTTAGGCAATAGGTCGCTGGCCACTCAGCTCTTACATCTCACGAGGCTAGTCTCATTGCACGAGATAGAGTGAGTGTGCTTCAGCAGCCCAAGAGAGTTGCACGGCTAAGCACTGCAGTAGAAAGGCTCTGTGGCATATATGAGCCTATTCTAGGGAGACATGTCATCTTTCAAGAAGGTTGAGTGTCCAAGTGTCCTTCTCTCCAGGCAAAACGACACGGGAGCAGGTCAGGGTTGCTCTGGGTAAAAGCCTGTGAGCCTAAGAGCTAATCCTGTACATGGCTCCTTTACCTACACACTGGGGATTTGACCTCTATCTCCACTCTCATTAATATGGGTGGCCTATTTGCTCTTATTAAAAGGAAAGGGGGAGATGTTGGGAGCCGCGCCCACATTCGCCGTTACAAGATGGCGCTGACAGCTGTGTTCTAAGTGGTAAACAAATAATCTGCGCATGTGCCGAGGGTGGTTCTCCACTCCATGTGCTCTGCCTTCCCCGTGACGTCAACTCGGCCGATGGGCTGCAGCCAATCAGGGAGTGACACGTCCTAGGCGAAGGATAATTCTCCTTAATAGGGACGGGGTTTCGTTTTCTCGCTCTCTTGCTTCTTACACTCTTGCTCCTGAAGATGTAAGCAATAAAGTTTTGCCGCAGAAGATTCTGGTTTGCTGTGTTCTTCCTGGCCGGGCGTGAGAACGCGTTTAATAAGACAGAGCGAGCATATTCTCTGAAAATCCAAAGGGGAAACAGAAACCAATGAACAAAACACACACCTAAAAAACACAAGCTCAGACATCAACACTTAGACATAAAATCACTCTAAACCTAGACGTCTAGATGCCAACATAAAAACACAATCAATATCAACCAAAGCAATATGTCTTTACTACAGCCCAGCTATCATACCACAACAGACTCACAGCTGAAGCACAAGAAAAATAACTTAAACCAACTATATGAGAATGATATATGTTGTTAAGGAGGGCATGAATAAGTCTCTTAAAGAAATTTTGGAAAATTTAAATGGACAATAGAAAGAAATGGATAAACCCCTTTAAGAAAGAAAAAGAGAGAGAGAGAGAGAGAGAGAGAGAGAGAGAGAGAGAGAGAGAGAGAGAGAGAAAGAAAGAAAGAAAGAAAGAAAGAAAGAAGGGAAAGAATCGAAGGTAATGAATAAAACTATTACAGATCTGACAATGGAAATAGAAGCAATGAAGAAAAAACCTGAGGGAATTCTGAAAATGAAAAATTTAGGAATGTAAACAGCAACTACAGAAGTAAGCTTCGTCAACCCAGTATCAGTGATGAAAGAATGAATCTCAGGTACTGAAGATATGAAAGAAGAAATGGCTACATAGGTTAAAAGATAGGTTACTAGATTTCATGGATATTTTATGTTGAGAATGTTTTTTAGCTTAAACATCTTTTTACCTATGTATCCTTTCTTCTTTCATCCACATGAGGCAGTATAAATACTTATGTATAACTTTTCAGCCAATAAAAGCATGGTTGCATAATTCAGGGCTGTTCAATCTAATTTACTTGCCCCTGACTTTGTAGGTAAAGTGGTAGATTTCCATGAAGATAGAGGAAACAGCCATCATCCTGGGCTTGGGTCCATGGTCTGTCTCACTGGAACAACAGAAACCACTTTAGAAATCCAGTTCTGTACAGCTGGGTCAGGATTCCTCAAATAGGCACAGGACACCACAGCACTTTGTGACAGGATTTTCCCTGTTCAATTACATTAATATATTAGTGTAATAGGAGGCTTATGATTGGACAGGGAAAAGGGAGGCAGAGCTAAGTGTTGTAGAGAGCATCATGGGAGAAAGGGAGAAGGCCAAGATGGAGGATGGACAGGAAGAAGAACCTAAAGCAGTGTGGCTTTAGATAGTCACAGGTAGTTATGGTATCATAAGGTTAGAATAATTGGGATAACTTGTCTAATCTAGGTGGGCAGCTTTTACCATTATCAATTGGTTCTGAAGTTACTGTATTGGCATCTTGTGAATTGGGAATTTATTGATACATAAATCTGATTGGTTAATTATAAGCTTTAAGAATTTTGTTTCTACTGGGTGATGGGTGGTATGGCAGCTGACCACGGGGTGCATGGTCCTTTTGTGGGGCTGGCATGGCAGTGACCTGCCAGTGGGAACCTATTGAGTTAGGTGGAGAGATTGTGGACTTCTGAGACTCTGGTCTTCATGAGATTAAAAACAGGTTGGTTATTAACTGCCAGTGCATGGACAGATAGGCCAGTGGGGCAGAGGCACAAGTGTAGGACCATGCTGTGTCTTTTTTTTTTTTTTTAATGTTTCCCACAATAGCACTTTTCACCACTAGGTCCACTCCACACCTCCCACAAATGGTTACAATGTCTCTTGATTCCCCAATAAAAATAGAACCTCACAAAATGGGTATGAAAATAGGGTTGATTCTTCTGTTACATCCAAGAAACATACCTCGGCATCAAAGTTAAACATTACTTCAGGGTAAAGGGCTAGAAAAAGATATTCCAAGCAAATCAACCTGAGAAGTAAGCTGGCATAGCCATTTTAATATCTAACAAAATTGACTTCAAACCACAACTAATAAAAGGAGATAGGGAGGATACAAAATACTCATCAAAGGAAAAATCCACCAAGATAACATTACAATTAACAGTTATGCCTCAAACAAAAGGGCATCCAATTTGTAATTTAGGATGTATATATACATATACATATATCCTAAAGCTTAAATTGCACATTGAATCCCACACATTAATTGGGGAATACTTCAACACCCCACTATCACCAGTAGACAGGTCACTCAGATAAAAAATAAACAGAGAAATAATAGGCTAAGAGATTAATAGATATGTTACTCAAATGGTCCGAACCACTACAGAACATTTCACCCAGACACAAAAGAATATAAAGTAGCTTCTTTTCAGAACCTCACATAGCCTTTTCAAAAACTAATCACATGCTCTGTTACAGAGTAAGTCTCAATGGATACAAGAAAACTGAAACCACCCCTGCAAACTATCAGAGGACCATGGAGTAAAGCTGTATATAAACATCAGAAGCAACAGAAAGCATAAAACCTCACGTAAAATGAACAGATCTCTACTGAGTGATCACGGGCTCATGCCAGAAATAAAGAAAAAAAACTTTTTAGAATTTAATGAAAAGAATTCACAACACACTCTTATGGGGTACAATAAATATGGTGTTAAGAAAAAAAGTTCATAGTACTAAATACCTTCATAAAGAAGTTAGGGAAATCTCACACTAGCAACTTAATAGCACATTTGAAAGCTCTGGAATAAAAAGAAGCAAACATCCAAAAGAAGTAGATTGCACAAAATAATCAAACTCAGAGCTGAAATTAATAAAATAGAAATAAGAACAATGTAAAAAAAATCAACAAAACTGAGCTGATTCTTTGAGAAAATCAACAAGATAGAGAAACCCTTATCGAATCTAACTAAAAGACATAGAAATAATATTCAAATTAACAAAATCAGAAACAAAAAGGAGGGCATAACCATAGTTACACAGGAAATACAAAGAATCTTTAGGTCATACTTCAAAAATTTATAATTCACAAAATTGAAAAATTTTAAAGAAATAAACAATTTTCTTGACAGCACTTAAAACATTAAATTAAGATCAGATAAACAATTTAAATAGAGCTGTAACTCCAGAGGAAAGAGTAGCAGTCATCATTAAAATTCTCCCAATTAAAACAAGTGAACAAATGAACAAAACAAAAACAAAAACAAAAAAACAAAGCCCAGGGCCGAACATGTTTAGGACTGAATTCTACAAGACTTGAAAAAAAGAAATAATATCAATAATTCTCTAATTATTCCACAAAATAGCAACAGAAGGAACATAGCCAAAGTCATGTCAAGAAGTCATAGTCACCCCAATACCCAAATCCTACTAAGACTCAACAAGGAAAAAGAATAAATATTCAAATAAAATACTTGGAAACTGAATCCAAGAATACATAGAAAACATCATCCACTAAGACCAAGTAAGCTTCATTCCAGAAATACATATGGTTCAACATATAAACACCCGTCAATATAATTCATCATCTAAACAAACTGAATGAAAAAAAAAAAAAAACTAACACATAGCACTTTCATTAGATGCTGAAAAGGTCTTTGACAAAATACAGTACCTATTCATGATAAAAAAAAAACAAAAAAACAAAAAAACAACAAAAAAAACTTTGGAGAGATCAGGTATGCAAGGGAGATACCAAAATATAATAAAAGCACCATACAATAAGCCGATAATCAATATTGAATTAAATAGAAAGAAGCAATTCCATTAAACTCAGGAACAAGACAAGGCTGTCTACTCTCTCCATATCTATTAAACATACTACTTCAAGTTTTAGCTGAAACAATAAGACAACTAAAGTAGATCAAGGGAATACAAATTATAAAGGAAGAAGTCAAAGTATTGCTACTCATAGATGATATCATATGTAGTATACATAAGTAACCCCAAAAATTGTACCAGAGAACTCCTACAACTGATAAATACCTTCAGCAAAGTGGCTGGATACAAAATTATCTACAAACAAACAAAGCAAAAAAATGTAGCCCTCCTTTAAACAAATGATAATCAAATTGGAGAAGATATTAGAAGATGGAAAGATACCCCGTGTTAATGAATCTGTAGTATTAACATAGTAAAAATGGCTATCTTATCCAAAAGCAATCTACAGATTTAAAGCAACCCTACCCAAAATTTTAATATAATTCTTTACAGACCTTGAAAGAACAATACTCAACTTCATATGGAAAAACAAAAACTCAAGACAGATAAAACCATCCTATATATTAAAACTTCTGGAGTTATTACTATTCCTGCTTTCTAACTGTACTACAGAGCTAGAGTAATAAAAAAAAAAAAAACTACATGGTATTGGGATAAACAGAAGCGGGTTGGTAAGTGGAATTAAACTGAAGAAAAAAAGCTTTTAAGGGCTCAAATTTTCCATTGCATTTTAAAATGAATTGTGTAGGTAAAATACTTCAGCATGTTGTAATAAAATATAATCCTAAATCTATATCAATATATAAATATGTAAACCAAAGTAACCAAATGTATCCCTCATTTGTATCAATACAGAAAGATCTATAGCAGTTTAAGACTTTTTTTTTTTTTTTTTGCTTGTTAATGGTTCTAGTTTAAGAGCAGATTTCGTGATATTCCTTTTTATCCATATTATTACTATATTATTCCTATATTCCCCATTTTCTTCTCAACCCTTCTTCCTCTACAGAAGAAAGAAATAAGGATATAGGAAAGAAAAAGAGAGAAGAAATCCACGAGTCAAAGTTTCTATACCTCATTTTTTCTCTGATGAAGACCATTTAATAAATTGTAACCAAAACCATTTTAGTGACCCATAGAATGGCCCAAACCATCCATCCTATCTTTTGGGAGTAGGGGCATAACTCTTTTAAAATTGCTTCTTATATTTTGAGAGAAAGGTTTTTTTTTTTTTAATTATTTCATTAAACAGAAAGGTGATATTTCACAGAATTTTCCCTGTCCAATTATATTAAGGCAGTAGGACGCCTGTGATTGGACATCGAAAAGGTAGGTGGAGCTAACAGTTGAAGGGACAGAGAACATCTCAGGGGAGGGGGGTAGGGAGGGAAAGAGGGAGAGAGAGGGGGAAAGATAGAGGAAGGGAGAGAGAGAGGGGGAGAGAGAGAGAGAGAGAGAGAGAGAGAGAGAGAGAGAGAGAGAGAGAGAGAGAGAGAGAAAGAGAGAGAAGGAGGAGGAGGAGGAGGAGGAGGAGGAGGAGGAGGAGGAGGATGGAGGCCAATTCGATGTTTATCAAAAGGTTAGGATAGTTGGGATATAGCTTTATCTCTGAAATTATTGTATTGGCATCTCACAAATTGTGATTTTTATTTATACGTAAATCTGATTGGTTAACTAAAATCTTGAGAAGTTTTAATTCTACCGGGTAATTAGGTGTTGAGATGGCTGATCCTGGGGTGCATGGCAGAAGAACTCAGGAGCCTCTTCTAGAAAGATGGCCCAACAGGAGCCCTGTGGTTCATCGTAGCTGGAGAGTTGGTGGGTTCATTTTTAATTATTTCTCACAAGTCCTTTCCAAATTTGGATATCAGTCAGTATTAAGAAAACTAGCTGTACCATTTGTTGTCCAGTCTCTGCATGTTGATGAAGTTTAGGGTTTAACTGAAGTCCAGAGTAGAACAGTCTGTGATTTGGGGCCAATTGGAGTCAACTGAGGTCAATAACTTTCTCTGAAGCAGTCCTGTAAGCACATTTTGATGAAACAGCTGTTAAGGCAGTCTATGAGTCTGAATCTACCAGGATACCAGAATGTTTCAGCATCTTAGCATCCCAGGGGTTGAATATTGTCAAGGCCACCTTCATTTCATTGGTGTCTGGGCCTTTTGTTTTTTAAACATAAAAATTCTCACAAGTAATAAACATTTCTAAAATTACATATGCATGGAAAGTGTGATGTGCACAGATCAGTTAAAGATAATTCTTTGCTCTTTGTTTGAGTAAGTGAAAGACATCTGTTATATAAAATTTTATCCATGGCATAAGAAAGGATGGCATGACTAGTTCTGAGGATTTTGTAGCTAATGAGATTGATTGACTAAGCATAATTGAACTCCTCACTGGAGACATTTTCATTTCTCAGCAAGTTTCAACACTGTTTCCATTTAGAGGGATCAGTAACATCTACCTGTTTTCTTCTTTCTCTTGGTTTTCTTTTTGTCATAAATGAGTTCTTCAGGGGGTCTGATCCAGTCATATTTGATTTTTATTGATTTGGAAGGAATCCACAGCTTGTCTTTTCCTGTTAAAACAGGAGCACATTCCCTTCCAAATACAACATATTTCCTGTCTTCCATTCTGCATCTATTGTATATTTCTGTTGATTTCATTCAGCAGTCCTTCTAAAATCCAGTAGCTGTCTCATTGATATTTTAAATTTTTAAGGAAAATAGCATTGTTAGTCTATCTCTGGGAGATTTCTTATCCTTCTTCCATTCTATGAGGATTTCCTTTAAAGTCCTATTAAACTTCTCTACAATTGTTTGTCTTTTAGGATTATAAGGTATATCTGTAACATGTTGTATGCCATAATATCTAAAATTATGTTATATTCAAATAGATACGTATGTTGAAGCATCGTCAGCTTCAGTCTGTAAAGGCATTTTCAAGACAGTCACGATCTCTAATAAATGTGCAATCTCATAATTATCCTTTTCAGAATTTAAGGCAAAAACCTATTGGAATTCTGATTATGCATCTATTGTTTGATACATGCATCAACATATGTATATATCTTAACTTTCCAAACCCTCCAAAATAAAACATAACTGTTGTCTGACATGGCTCTAGTATAGCACCCATAAATAGAATCTGGATTCTTACCTCAATATCTTGCATTTTTGTGGTCTACCATTTTAATTCTTGGTAACCCTGTGCAGTTTTCTCATCTGGAATTACCTACTTTGGTGTTAATGTAAGTTCCAGATTGGATTCTTCTGAAGGTTCCTTATTTTGATCTAAGGTATCTACCAACCTCTGTTCTATGGCGTCCACTCTTGCGTTTCTGTCTCCTCTTTCTCCAAATCTGTCTTATTCTGATTTCTCCTAAAGAGAATATACAAAATTGTAATCATTATTGAAAAAAAAAACCCAACCATCCATACGGTGACAAGCAAAACAAAATTATACAAAATCAAAATGCATTGTGCCATTGCATTTCTATCCATTTTTAACATAGAAAATACTTTTTCCCTTTAATCTTAAATTCTTTCCTTTCTTTGGAGACTTTCTCCCTATGCATATCATTAACAAAATGACAGGTATGTAGCTGCTGAACTAAAGCTGTGGTAGATAATGCAAAAGAAGTTAAAATTGCAATCAAACCAATAATTCCTAAAAATCAGAGCTGCAACAAATCTCTTAGGTCTAATAAGCTCACTTAACCTTTTCAAAGTTTGCATTCCTGAATTCTCAAACCAAGGATCACTTCCTAAGTCTACAGGCAGCAAAACATAAGCAGGTCTTTTTAACAACATCATAACAGTAGATTCCTTATCTAAATTAGGATCTACACAATTAGTTAATTGACAAGAATTACAGTGATATGAAAAGAATTGCCAAGATTGGTGATCTTAACTCTATCAAAATTACCCAACAATATAGCATACGGATAAGGACCACAAGCTTTTACCACTATAGGGGAGCTGACCTGAGCTTTGGGTTTCTTTAAAAAAATCAAATTAGCAGCAACAGCAAAGTCTAAACAAATCTGGTTGATGAGCAGCAGTATTTTTTTATTAGATATTTTCTTTATATACATTTCAAATGCTATCCCGAAAGTTCCCTATACCCTCCCCCTGCCCTGCTTCCCTACCCACCCACTCCTACTTTTTGGCCCTGGCATTCCCCTGTACTGGGGCATATAAAGTTTGCAATACCAAGGGGCCTTTCTTCCCAGTGATGGCCAACTAGGCCATCTTCTGCTACATATGCAGCTAGAGACACGAGCTCTGGGGGTACTGGTTAGTTCATATTGTTGTTCCACCTATAGGGGTGCAGAGCCCTTCAGCTCCTTGGGTGCTTTCTCTAGCTTCTCCATTGGGGGCCCTGTGTTCCACCCAATAGATGACTGTGAGTATACACTTCTGTCTTGACCAGTAGTATTCTTGCTCATTCTCTGTACCATCCCTCCACCTCACGATTCAGCTTCTTTAGTTGTTTTTAAGTCGGCACCAGGTCGGCTCTCATTGCTGCAGTCTGTGGCAGAGTAGGGAGAGTCTCTTCATTTTGCTTACAAGTGTCTGCTCTCCCTGATTTCCTTCTCTATGTGCCCTGTACAGCTTTCATGTTACCATTGTCAGGGCACTCAGCAACTAACAGGTCAGCCTGTCATAGGAATCACTCTGGAAGCTAGCATGTTCCTACAGCATTCTGTGGAAAAAACACAAACATATTCTCTTCCCCATATTAAGGATATGAATAGGACCATGCCATGTGCCAGTATGAGGATTCTTCCACTTCACCTAGGCATAATTATGCATGGTTGTAGATTACTATAAGGCACTCACTCAGTAACGAGCTTTTTGGCATCAAAATTTCAGTGTCATAACAGGATGTTAAAACTTTACTTGGAGATGAAGAAAGATGATTTTACATTAATGTTTTCTTTGCCAGAATAAGCAGCTAATATTTGATTACCATTTATTATAATTGGTAACAATTGAATCACAGAATCTTTTTCTATTTTCTGTAAAGCCTTTTTGATTCTCACCAGTTAATTTGAATCTTACTTGATAGCATCTAACAAAGGCTTAAGTCCTCCTGTGGTGAGTTTGAGGTGAGGTCTTAGTCAATTAACATCTCCTGGAAGCTTTTGCAAAAAATAATTTGAAGCAAATCAATTTTTCTTTCTTAAATTTTCTGTACCACAATTTTCTAGTATAACTAAAACCCTAAATGTTAAAAAGATATTGCTTCTGAATCTTTTCTGGAGTAACAGTTACTCCCCAGAACTTTAAAAGATTTGAAGTAAACTTTTCTTTAGAGGTATTAGCTAATAAAATACTTTCCACTAAGAAACAATATACACTGAAAGATTCAAACTCTTAGCTTCTTGTATTGAAGCAGAGACAATAAAATTTTTTTTCTTACATAATGTAAGGCTATATTAGCCATGCTTAGAGGCAAATTTTTCCAGTGATTACAAGCTCACTAGAAGCAAACCCTTTACAATTATCAGTATGCAAAGGAAAAAACAAACTTTCAAATCTATAATAATTTTATATGGAGCAGGTAAGCCAGCTTGTAAATCTTAAGTTTAAACTTTATTATGAACAACACCTGGGTAGATCTATAACATTGTTTAGCCAAAAAGAAATTCCTCTGAAGGCAGGGAGAGGTGAGGTTTCATGAACTTCCTTAGGCATGGTTTGTAAAACAAAAGAAAGGCCACACAAGCCTCACCAAGGTTGCTCTGAGCTTTGCCCCTTTTGCAGTGAGGACAGATTATAGAATTTTTAAGTTTCTTTTGCAATATTAGAATATATATACAACTTTGGGAAAGCAAAACCCAATTTTAAAACAATTTATTCTCTTTAAAACCAATACTAGAAACATCACTATCATGTTACAAAGTTTGGTTGCCAATTCATGAATGCATGACAGTGTAAATTTTAATATTTTAGTAAAGAGACATTGTTTTGAATCTTATCTCTTATAAGTCTAGTTTCTAAGATACGAATTACATATTATCTCAATTTGAAGTATCCTTAGAAGGCTCGTTTCTTGGTCTTGTTCATGCCACATGTTGTTTTAAAAATGACTCTAGCCCTGAGTTACCACTTTCAAACTAACTTTCTTGTTATCAATGTTGCACGTTTTTAATCAAACCCAATAACTTATAAGCTAATATTCTATGATCATGACATGCAGAGCATATTTATACCTTTAAAACCAGTCAAAAAAACTAAATGAAGTGGCTAAGCAAATCTTATAAATTTATACCAATCAAAGAATTTTACTTTTTCTAGCTATAATTTCAAGATAAAAAGCCCTTTGTCATTTGCTAGACACAATAATCACAATTGCTGAGAATTTTCTAGGAAAAACAACTATCAGCTTATTTTCCTTAGAACTAAGATGTTGCAGATGCCTTTTTAAAAACAGATTTTCACAGGGGCGCTCCTGCTGTGCTTGATTCTTGGCTAAGTTTCAGGGCCACTCTCAGCCTCCCCTGTGCAAACTGAGACTGAATCAGCAGACAGTTTTAACCAATTTTTTCAATATAAAACATAGAACAATTCAGACAATGAAACAAAAACAGACATGAATTGACACATGGACAGATTGGTGCACCAAACATAGACAATACAAAGAGGGTAGAGAACTTGATGTAACCAAAATTAAGGATGTCTCCTGTAGGGGCCAGAGAGAATTAACAGGATGTCTCCCAATTTCCCTGTGTCCCTGGGAGAGCTCCAAAATCCACTTTCTTTTTTCCTTTCCTTTCCTTTCCTTTCCTTTCCTTTCCTTTCCTTTCCTTTCCTTTCCTTTCCTTTCCTTTCCTTTCCTTTCCTTTCCTTTCCTTTCCTTTCCTTTCCTTCTTGAAAGAGGCAGCTTGTCAAACCAGGATTTAAACCCAAAATTCTCTAACAGCTTCTGGCAAGCATACAAAACTTCCAATACATCCAATCCAAGGGCAGCTCACTGAGAAAAGACACAATCTCTATAAACTAAATGTCTCAAATAACCCAAAGGTCTATCATGCTGAATCTTTTCTGAAGCCACCATCAGCCCACACTAGTCAAACATTTTAGAGCCATCTGCAAAACACTCTCCACTTTCTGCAACCAACAAAAGCACCATTCACAAAATGAATTATATATGATTGCGGGAATAATTTCCTAACTTCCAATAAAGCCTTATCTATGAATTTTTTGGCACAATGTAGGATTGGGAAGTTATGAATAAGGTAACTGTAAGAATTGAGCTATATTTTGACCTTTAAGAAGTCTCTTTTTAATGCTTTTCCCATAACTTTTAATTTTACCTAAAGAATCAATCTACAACTCAAAGTTTTTCTTATAACTGGATCTGTGTCCTACAATGAGGTCCACAGTTCCTGAACGGGGCTAAGAGGCTGCCCCTTATCTAGCTTTTTTGTCTTATTTATTTCACCCACTTCTAGTGCCATTTCTAGTGCCATTTCCCCTTAGGCCATTGTAAATTCCTTTGTATGGATGTAACTCAGCTGTCTATAGTTCTAAGTATATACTCGGATTCCTCCTTGGACCACAACCTTCCTTCTTCCTAGATAATTGTAAATTCCTGTGTAGGGCAGTGACTCAGCTATCCATGCCCAGGGTCAGCAGAAGGACTGCCTAGGACTGGTGAAGAATCTAACTTAGCTATATGTCAAAATCAATCCTTAGAGGCACTTATAATAAAGCAGCATTGAGGGAAAGCACACAGATCCGTTTATCAACGAAAGCAAGGACAGATTTGGAGCACTCATTATTACAGGATGCCATGGTTCCAGGAGACTAAGCTTCCATGAACTTTTCACCTCGGGAGTACATCCTGGCTTTTGGGCCTGTTACGTGGGTCACTACTGGGGTGGATGTAGCAACTTGTTCTATCAATTCCATATCTACAGCCATAATCAGGGCATTAGTTCTTTCATTTCCTTGAGTAAATATGCCAGGCAATTTCGAATATGATCTTATATGTGAAGTGAACCAGGAATGTGCCCTATTCTCAAGAGCCTTCTGGAGAAATCCCATGTAGACATATATAGGGCTATTTTGCTCTTTAATATAGGAGAAAGACATGGTACATTTGTACAGCCTGTAATGTGTATTGGTTGTCTGAGAAAATATTGATTGGCTTCTGTTGGCAATACTCAAAATTTTTTGATGAGTCCAAGTAATAAACCTAGTTGCATGAGCCAAGACTGGGGAGAATGTGAGTTGAGTTCTTTTCTCCTGGTCTTTGGATAAGGCTTTATTAGTATCAGAAAGGTCATAGTTGCTTTGGGAATGAGGTGAGAGCTATATATACTATGGAGTTTAACTAAAATTGTTAGCTGTGGGAAAGTAGCAGTAAGATACTTCTCTGGTGGCATGTGATACCTGAGAAATGATTGGACTTCATGCTCGGAAGCAGGGATGTCCACTGATATATTCTGGTTTGTTTATCCATGTTAGTCTCCCACATTGTAAAGGCAAAATGGTTTCTGTCCTGGGGAGCCAGAAGGATCTGGACAAAGCAATTCTTAATCTCTAGAAGCATTACATGGTACTTGGGAGGGATAGCACTGGGATGAGGCAGTCTCACTTGAATGGCTTCCATTTTCTCCATATGTTCTTTAACGGTTCTCAGATTCTGTCTAAACCTATGTTTCTCTGACTTCTTTCTAATGACAAAAATGGGAGTATTATGTCTGTTGATTGAGGGTTCCAAATGGCCCAAAATTAATTGTTCCAAGACCAGTTCCTTGAAAGCAGTATGTATAGGTTCCATAATGAGCTACTGGTTCATCCAGATATCGGCTTCAGAGAGCCAGGCCAATTGTATAGGTTCAGGTACCTTGATGTCAATTGGAACTGTGTGGACAGTGGCCATTAGAATTGCAGATGATCCCCAAGTTTGACCTTTGAGGTCCAGTTGGTCATGTTGTATAACATCATCAAAAAAGGCAAGGTTGTATGTAGTAAGGATGGCAGTCTCGTCTTCCAGAATATCTCTTCCCCAGCAGTTGTGGGGGTCATCAGCTATAATATATGTAAAAGATCCCTGATTGTCATCCAAGTCCTGCCAATGGACAGGTCGGGTAATCGTTTTGGTGGTCTGTTGGGCTCTAACTCCTGTAATGGAGGAACCAGGCCTAAATCTCCAATAGGGGAAGCTCAATCATTCATTTTTGTTATTGTGACATCTGCCCCTGTGTTAACCAATGCTGTAACAGGAATACCATTTAAGTGCACAGTCATCATCAAAAAGTGAGAAAACACAGGCAAAAAGACTCCAAAAGACTCCTGACTGAGCAGGGCTCCCTCTTACTGGTGGGGCTGAAGGATGCCCCTTTTGGTGTTTAAATTGTCTTCCTGCTTTTGAGAATGGCAATCCTTATCCCAATGGATACCTTTGTTACGAAGGGGAAATCTGTTCTTTGGTTTAATTGAGGGGAAGTCCCATCTATGGTGACAGGGTTTGCCATAGCTCCAACAGATGCAATCAGGGATCCATCAGGAGGAGGGAACACACTCTGTACATGCTCCATGACCAAAGTGTCAATGGAGGCAGTGAGGGATGCAATGAGGCCTATAACAGAGTCCAAATCACAAGTGGCAACATCCCATTTATGGATATCATCATTCCTTATGGCTGCCACAGCACTTCAGGTGGGGGCATTAAGGCCCTCCCATGAGAGATGCTGGATGAGCATGTCTCTGGTTGGGACAGCATTGACCCACCTTTCCACTGTCTCATTCACATGGGACAGGGGGCCAGAGCAGAGGTGTCCTCATCCGCATTATACAGATCAACCTGTTTGCCCAGAGAAAGTGGGATTGAGTCAGCAATGAAAAGGAGTACATTAGCCTGATCTTGGCAGTGCTTGTTATGGGTGGCCACCACTACTTCTGGTGAAGAATTCTTAAGATTTTGGATGACTGCAAGGAAGATAGGAACAAAGAACAAGGGAGGGTAATCCTAGACTGTACCTCGTGCATGCAGGTGAGGAAGAGAATATGCTTCCAGAGGTCAGGGTCCCATATGTTTTCTGGAGATATCCACTGATGCAAAATGGTGGCCTTCTCTCCAAATTGGTCTAAGTCATGAGTTTTAACCTTGAGACTAAGTGTCACAAGAAGGATTTTTAAGTGCCCTAATCTGGGCTTTCTTGATAATGGCAGGGAGGGAGCCCATAACAACATGGGCAAATGAAACAAGATGAACAGACAGATATGACAGACTAGGTGGCAAAAATCTTGTACTAAGCAGGGGACTCCCTTATGTCACTCTGAGGCTGTATGACTGCACATAATCTGAGGGAGGGAAAAGGCATTAGGGAGATAATCCCAGTACGGCTACCTGGGAGACTAGCTCTTCTGTGAGGCACGGGGGTCTAGAGGACAAAGACAAAGAAGACAGTAAGAAGGACTGTGCTCATACTCAAACCTAAACTGAAAGTGAAAGTCTATTGGTCACAGGGGAAAGTGGACAATAAAACGCTAAGGGTCAACTCACTGAACAATCAATCAATTGCAGAACTGCAAGGAGAAGAGGTGTTCAGGCCAAACTGTAGCAGCCGGCAAAAATAAACCTCTCCAAAAGGATTTTTTGCAAGCAGCCAAAAAACAAGGATATGGAAGTAGTCAATAGAGTATATTGGGCACCAGATGTTGCATTATACCCTGAACTTCCTGCCCAACCATATTCACCCTTGGGAGTTGGTGTTGAGGTGATGTGGAATCAATAGCTCAGACTCCAGGAGCAGGTGGGAATGCTGCTGCAAACTTGTTTATTAGTTCTTGGGGAGCACCCTTAATAACCTCCACCCTTTATTATATTTACAAATTCCTTGGCCATAGCTTTGACTCCTTTTCCAACTAGCTTATAACATAATATGCTATTTATTCTAATCTAAGTTCTGCCATGTGGCTGGTTACCTCTGCTCAGATTTCATGTGTCTGTCTTCATTTACATCCCTTGGGTGCATCTTCCCTCTTGTCTCTATCTCAGAATCCTTCCTGCCAACCAGATGTTTCACTTTCTATAGTACCCTTTCCTATAGGAAATAGGAATTTTTATTGACAGTGATATATTCATTCAGTATACAAGAGATTATCTCTACATACAGTACTGAAAAGTTTCTGTAAAGCAAAAAATACCATCAATGGGGCCAAACAGCAGTCTACAAAACAAGAAAAGGTCCAAATTATATCTGACAGAGAGCTGATCTCCAAAATATATAAAGAACCACAGAAGGTAGACACCAACAAACCAAATAATCCAATTTACAAATCAGGATACAGATCCTCAATGAAGAAATCTCAAATGGCCAAAATGTACAGCCACAAATGTACTTGGTACAGCCACTATGGAAATCAATATGGCAGTTTCTCAGAAAATTGTGAATTATCTACCCCAAGATCCAGCTATACGGGTGCTGGTCATATACCCAAAGGACACTCCATTATACCCAAGGCTAGTTGATTAACTATGTTCATAACAGCTTTATTAATAATAGCAAGAAATTGGAAATAACTTAGATATCGCTCAACTGAAGAATAGATAAAATGTGGTAAATTTACACCAGGAGTATTGCTCAGCTGTTTAAAAATGTCAGTATGAAATATGCAAGGAAATGGATGGAAATAGAAAACGTAACTTATCTGTGTCATTGTTCTAATGACATGTATGTAATGGGTATGTTTACATAATTTTTATCTTAACCCATTCTAAAACTCAGTACCACTCTTTTCTTTTTTTCTTTTTTTTTGGATATTTTCTTTATTTACATTTCAAATGTTTTCACCTTTCCAGGTCTCCCCTTCGGAAACATCCTATCCCATTCCCTCTTTCCCTGTCTCTATGAAGGTGCTCCCTCACCCACCCACCAACTCGCACCTTCATGACCTGGCACTCCCCTACACTGGAGCATCAAACACCCTCAGGCAAAAGGACCCCTCCTCCCGCTGATGTTCAACAAGGCTATCCTCTGCCACGTATGTGGCCAACGCCATGGGTCCCTCCATATGTATTCTTTGGTTGGTGTTCCAGTCCCTGGGAGCTCTGGGAGTCTGTCAGGTTGACACTCTTGCCCCCTCCATTGGGGCCTAAACTCCTCAGCTCCTCCAGTCCCTTTCCCAACTCCTCCATTGGAGACCTCCACGCTCAGTCCAATGGTTGACTGCAAACATCTGCTTCTGTATTTGACAGATTCTGGGGGAGCATCTCAGGAGACAGCCATATCAGGCTTACATCAGCAAAAATTTCCAGGAATCCACAATAGCACCTGGTTTTGATAGTTATATATGGGATGAATCCCCAGGTGGGGCAGTCTCTGAATGGCCTTTCCTTCAGTCTCTGCTTCACACATTGTCTGCATATTTCCTCCTGTGAGTATTTAGTTTACCCTTCTAAGAAGCAATGAAGCATCCACATTTTGGTCTTCCTTCTTTTAGGCATCATAGGGTCTGTGAATTGAATCTTGGGTATTTTGAACTTATGGGCTAATATCCACTTATCAGTGAGTAAATACCATGTGTGTTCTTTTGTGACTGATTTACCTCACTCAGAATGATATTTTCAAATTCCATCCATTTGTTTGTGAATTTCATGAAATCATTGATTTTAATAGCTGAGGAGTATTACATTGTGTAATGTACCACATTTTCTGTATCCATTCCTTGGTTGAGAGACATCTGGGTTCCTTTCAGCTTCTGGTTATTATAAATATGGCTGCTATGAACATAGTGGAGCATCTGTCCTTATTACATGTCGGAGCATGTTCTGGTTATATATCCAGGAATGGTAAAACTGGGTCCTGGTATTTTTATGTTATTTTTTAAACTGATTTATAAATTAATTTTTTTGACACTCCATATTTTATTCCCTCACCCCCATCCACCCTCTGACTATTCCACATTGCATACCTCATCGCCACCCCATCCCCGGTCTCTACATGAATTTCCCCATCCCATACCCCACCTGACCTCTAAACTCCCGGGGGCTTCCAGTCTGTTAGGTGCATCATCTCTGAATGGACACAGACCAGGCAGTCCTCTACTTTATTTGTGTTAAGGGCCCCATATTTGGTGGTGTATGCTGCCTGTTTGGTGTCCAGTGTTTGAGAGATCTCAGGGGTCCAAATTAACTGAGACTGCTGGTGTTCCTACAGGATTGCCCTTCTCCTCAGCTTCTTTCAGCCTTCCCTAATTCAACAATAGGGGTCAGCTGCTTCTTTCCACTGGTGAGATGCAAATATGTGCATCTTTTCTTTCAGTTGCTTCTTGAGTCTTCTGGAGTGCAGCCATGTTATATGCCTTTTTGTGAGTGCTCTATATAGCCTCAGTAATAGTGTCAGGCCTTGGGACCTCCCCTTGAGATGGATTCTACTTTGTGCCTGTTGCTGGACCTTTTTTTCCTCAGACTCCTCTCCATTTCCTTCCCTGTAATCCTTTCAGACAGGAACAATTATGGGTCAGATTTGTGACTCTGAGATGGCCCTCCTCCCACATTTGATGTCTTTTCTTCCTGCTTGAGGTGGATTCTATAAGTTATCTCTCACTACTGCAAGGCATTTCATCTAAGGTTCCTCCCTTTGAGTCCAAAGAGTCTCTCACCTCACAGGTCTCTGGTGCATGCTGGAAGGTTTCTCCAACTTCCTACTTCCTGAGGTTGCTTGTTTCCATTCTCTCTGCTGGCCCTCAGGGCTTCAGTCATTTTCCCTTATGAAATACCAGATCAGGTTCCCCTCTTAACCCCACTCCCTCCCCCCTCTACTTTCCCTCCCAGGTCTCTCTCTCCATTCCCACTTGTTATTGCGTTCTTCTCCCTCCCAAATGGGAATGAGGCATCCACACTTTTGCCCTTCGGCTTGTTGACATTTTTGAGTTCTGTGGACTATATCTTTGGCATTCTATACTTTTTTTTTTAAATGAGTGAGTACATAGTATTCATGTCCTTTTGGGTATAAGTGACCTCACTCGGTTTGATATTTACTAGTTCCATCCATTTGCCTGCAAAACTCAGGCGTTCCTGGTTATTATTATCTGATTAGTATTCCATTGTGTAAATAAACAATGTTATTTTCTGAATCCACTCTTCTGTCATGGGACATTTGGGTTGTTTCCAGCTTCTGGCTATCACAAAAAAAGGCCACTATGAACATAGTGGAACACGTACCCCTGTGGCATGGTAGGCCATCTTTTGGGTATATTACCAAGAGTGATATTGCTGGGTCATCAGGTATATCTATTTCCAGTTTTCTAAGGTACCTCCAATATTGATTTTCAGAGTGGTTGTACCAGTTTGCAATCCCATCAGAAATGAATAAGTGTTCCTCCTTCTCCACATCCTCTCCAACATGTGTTGTCACCTGAGGTTTTGATCTTAGCCATTCTGATTGTTGTAGGGTGGAATCTCAGGGTCGTTTTGATTTGCATTTTTCTGATCACTAAGGATTTAAACATTTCTTTAGGTGCTTCTCAGCTATTGGAGACTCCTCTGCGATGAATTCTCGGTTTAGTTCTATCTCCCCCCCCCCCTTTTTAATTGGGATGTTTGGCTTTTTAAAATAATTTACTTCTTGATTTCTTTATATATTTTGGTTATTAGACTTCTATCAGATGTGGGGTTAGTGAAGATTTTTTTTCCCAATCTGTAAGTTGGTATTTTATCTTATTGATTAAGTTCTTTGACCTACAGAAGCTTCCCAGTTTCATGAGGTCTGACTTACCAGTTCTTGATCTTAGAGCATGAGCCAATGGAGTTCTGTTTAGGAAATTTCCCCCTATACCAATGAGTTCAAGGTGCTTTCCCACTTTCTCTTCTATTAGATACAGAGTATCTGGTTTCATGTTGAGGTCCTTGATCCACCTGTACTTGAGCTTTGTGCAAGGTGACAAATATGGATCTATTTTCATTTTTCTACATACAGACATCCAGTTAGACCAGCACCACTTATGAAGATGTTTTCTTTTTTCTATTGTATATTTTTGACGTCTTTGTCAAAGATCAAGTGCCTGTAAATGTGAGGTTTTATTTCTGGGTCTTCACTTCTATTCCATTAATCAACATGTCTGTCTCTGTACCAACACCATGATTTTTTTTTTCCACTATTGCTCTGTAGGAAAGCTTGAGGTAAAGGATGGTGATTCCTCTGGCAGTTCTTTTATTGTTAAGATTGTTCTCACTATTCTGGGTTTTTGCCTCTCCAGATGAATTTGAGAATTGTTCTTTCCATGTCTTTATAAAATTGTGTTGGGATTTTGATTGGGATTGCATTGAATTTATAGATTGCCTTTTGTAGGATGGCCATTTTTACCATGTTAATTCTGCCCATCCATGAGCATAGGAGATCTCTCCATTTTCTGAGCTCTCCTTTCATTTCTTTCTTGAGAGGCATGAAGGTATTTTCATACAGGTCTTTCACTTGTTTGGTTAGAGTTATCTCAAGATATTTTATATTATTTGTGGCTATTGTGAAGGGAGTTGTTTCCCTAATTTCCTCCTCAGCCTGTTTATCATTTGTATAAATGAAGGCGACTGATTTATTTGAGTTAATTTTTATATCAGGCCATTTTCCTGAAGTTGTTTGTCAGCTGGAGAAGTTCTCTGGTAGAATTTTTGGAGTCACTTATATATACTATCCTTTCATCTGAAAATAGTGATATCGTTATTTCTTCTTTGCCAATTTGTGTCCCCTAGATCTCTTTTTGTTGTCTTACTGTTCTAGCTAGCACTATGAGTACTATATTGAATAGATATGGGGAGAGTGGGCATCCTTGTTTTTTTCCCTGATTTTAGTTGGGTTGCTTCAAGTATGTCTCCATTTAATTTGATATTGACTGTTGGTTTGAAGTAAATTGCTTTTATTATGTTTAGGACCAGGCCTTGAATTCCTGATCTCTCTAATACTTTTAACCTGAAGGAGTGTTGTATTTTGTCAAATGCTTCCTCTGCATCTAAGGAGATGATCTTGTATTTTTTTTCCTTTGAGTTTGTTTATATAGTGGATCATGTTAATGAATTTTCATATATTGAATCAACCTTGCATTCCTTGGATGAAGCTTACTTGATCATGGTGAATGATGGTTTTTATGTGTTCCTGGATTTAGTTAAAAGGAATTTTATTGAGTATTTTTGCATCAATATTCATAAGCAAGATTGGTCTGAAGTTCTCTTTTTTTGGTTGGGTCCTTGTGTGATTTAGGCATCAGGTTGTGGCTTCATACAATGAGTTAGGTAATGTTCCTTTCTCTTTCTATTTTATGGAGTTTTTTGAGGAAAATTGGTATCAGGTCTTCTTTGAAGGTCTGGTAGAATGCTGCACTAAATCCATCTAGCCCTGGTCTTTTGGGAGTTGGATTGTTTTTAATTACTTCTATTTCCTTGTGCAATATGGGCCTGTTTAGATAGTTTACCTCCTCTTGATTTAACTTTGGTATGTCCAGAAAACCATGCATTTCATCTAGATTTTTTCAGTTCTCTTGAGCTTTAATAGTAGGATCTGATCATACTTTGAATTTCCTCTGTTTCTGTTGTTATTTCTCCCTTTTCATTTCTGGTTTTGTTAATTTGGATACTGCCTCTAAGACTTTTAGTTACTTTGCTTAGGGGTTTATCTATCTTATTGCTTTCAAAGAACTAGCTTCTGATTTATTAATTCTATGCATTGTTGTCTTTCTTTCTATTTATTTGATTTTGGCCTTGATTTGACTATTTCCTGCCTTCTACTCATCTTGGGTGAGTTTGCTTCTTTTTGTTCATAGCTGAGACTTAAGCTTGGTAGATTTTTCTCCTTGATGAAACAGAGTTTTCCTGTAACTCTTTAAGGGAATTTGTGTTTCCTCTTTAAGGGCTTCATCACGCTTGACAAACTTTTGGCTGAAAGTCTATTTTATTGAATATTAGGATGGCAACTCCGGCTTGTTTCCTGGGACCATTTTCTTTGATGACTTTTTTTTAACCAACATTTTGCTCTGAGATAGTGTCTGTCTTTATTATTGAGGGATGTTTCTTGTATACAGAAAAATGCTGGATCTTGTTTGTGTATCCAGTCTGTTAGCTTATTTCTTTTTATAGGTGAGTTGAGTCCATTACTATTGAGAGATATTAAAGAGAGATAACTGTTGCTTCCTCATATGTTTGTATTTGTGGGTAGCTTTATGTGCTTTTGGTTCTCTCCTTTTGGCTTTGTTGTGAGATATCTTGTTCTCTTTCCTAGGTTTTCCATTACCTCATTTGCCTCCATTTGTGTTTCCTTTATTGTTTCTACTTCCATATTTAAGTCTTGGATCACTTTATTCAATTCCCTCACCTGTTTACCTGTGTTTTCTTGTATTTCTTTCAGTGAGTTATTGATATCCACCTTAAAGGACTCTATTATATTCATGACATAGAATTTTAGGTCAGCTTCCTCATTTTCATTTATGTTGTTTTATTTAGGGCTTGCAGTGTTGGTAGAACTGGGTTCTGATGATGTCTTCATATATTGACTCCTTTTACTTAAGGTCTTGTGCTTGCCTTTCACCATCTGGATATCCCTGGTGTTTGTTGGTCTCAGTGACTGTCCAGATTCTGCCTCATTTGTTTCTGGGTTGCTTCAGGTTTCCTTGTAGACCTGTGGCTCTGGCTGTAGTAGTCCACCTTTGGGACCTTCCAACTGGGAGTTCTTCACAGGGGCAGAGAAGCTGCTGATCTATTGCCCTGGGTGCAGTAGATATCCTGGGAGGCCTTCAGACTGTTGCGTCTTTAGTAGAGTAATTAAGCTGTTGTCCAACTGCTCTGAGTGCAGTGGCTCCTTAAGGATGTGTCAGGATATGGTGTCTTCACTGGAGCTGGCCAGCTAGGAGTCTGACTCAGCAGAAAGGACCAGGCAGAGTGTCAGTGTTTTCTATGGTGTCTTCTGAACCCAAGATTCTCTCTTCTATCTCTTTTATTCTGTTGATGCTTGCATCTATGACTCCTGATCTCTTTTCTAGGTTTTCTATCTCCTGTGCTGTTTTCCTTTGTCATCTTTTATTGTTTCTATTTTCATTTTTAGCTCCTGAATGGTTTTGTTCAATTCCTTGACCTGTTTGGTTGTGTTTTCCTGTAACTCTTTAAGGGAATTTGTGTTTCCTCTTTAAGGGCTTCTAGTTGTTTACTTGTGTTCTCCTGGATTTCTTTAAGGGAGTTATTTATTTCCTTCTTAAAGTCCTCTATCATCATCATGAGATGTAATTTTAAATCAGAGTCTTGCTTTTCTGGTGTGTTGGGGTAACCAGGGTTCACTGTCGTGGGAGAAGTGGGTTCTGAGTATGCCAACTAGCCTTGGTTTCTGTTGCTTATGTTCTTGCCCTTGCCTCTTGCCATCTGGTTATCCCTGTTAGTAGCTGGTCTTTCTGTCTCTGACTGTAGCTAGTCCCTCCTACAAACCTGTGTGCAGTACTCCTGGGAGACCAGTTCTCTCTGGAAGGAATTTGAGTATATCAAGCTGTGACACAGGATCAGGTGCGGGGTGCAGACAAACCAGAAGGATCCTGTCCCTGTCTGTTCCTTGAATCCTGTCTCCTGATGGCTCTGGGAGGGTTCCTATTGGGCCAGGAATTTCAAGAGAAATGATGGTCTTATCTGTGCTCACAGGTGTGTTGGCACTCCTTGGGAGACTAGCTCTCTCCTGACAGTATTTGCTTATGGAGTGTGGTGGCACTGGATCAGCTCCTGGCATAAATGGAAACTGGAAGGATTCTGTCCCAATCTGCTATTCAGTCCCTTTGTCCTGAAGGTCCTAGGAGGGTCCCTCTGAGCAGAAGTGGTAGTCTTACCTGTGCTCACAGGCTGGTCTACATTCCTGGGAGACCAGCTCTTTCGTGGCATTATTTGGGTATTGGTGCACTGTGGCTTCAGATCAGCTCTGGGTGCAGACAGAAAATGGAAGGCTCACTGAAGTCTTTAAATAGGTGTAGTAAAGCCTTATTTATATTCATTTCTTCCAAATTTGTATCTGAAGAGTGGCATTCTGGGCACAGGCCCACAGGCCTATAAATGGAAGGTGAAATTCCACCTGCTTCTACTCTCTTAAATAGTGAAATCCTCAAATCAGCTTTTTCTCACAAATCCATTTACTCAACTATGTTTAAGGTGGTGCTATCTTTGCACCTCTGAAAAGTTTTCTTCTTATCTCTGACAACATTTTTCTTACTTCTTTCTCATGAATAACTCCCATTCACTTGGAGAAATGGCCTACATATTCTTAATATTAAAGGTAGATTCTGCTTAGTCTTTCAATTAAGTCTAAGTTAATTTGTTTTAACAGACAATTGTCTTTATAATATGTTCTTGAATTTTAACCAGTATATTTTTCCATGAATAGTTATATGTGATGCCATAATTTTAGGTCCTAGATATGTAGCAGTGGACCAACCAGCACTGATCCAGAATCTAATGAAATTTGTACTCAGTTTATAAAGAAACAGAAAACAAACATGTAATTCATTAGAAATTAAAAGTTCAACTCCTTCATTTCTTTGATTGTGTTTTCCTGTATTTGTTTAAGGGATAGATGTGTTTCCTCTTTAAGGGCTTCTACCTTTTTACCTGTGTTCTCCTGTATTTCTTTAAGGGAGTTACCTATGTCCTCCTTAAGGTCCTCTATCATCTTCATGAAATGTGATTTTAGGTCAGAATCTTGCCTTTCCCGTGTGTTAGGTTATCTGGGGCTTGCTGTGGTGGGAGAACTGGGTTCCAAGTGGCACTGGTTTTTGTTGCCTATGTTCTTGGGCTTGCCTCTTATGAGGGTATCCAAATTGAAGAGTTAGGGGGAGGACTTAAGGAGCTGAAGGGGATTGCAACCCCAGGGGAAGAACAACAATATTAACTAACCAGGTCTCTTAGTGCTCCCAGAGACTAAATCATCAACTAAAGAGTATACATGGGTGGGTTCATGGCTCCCGCTACATGTGTAGCAGAGGACTGTCCTTTCTGGCATCAATATGAGGGGAGGTGCTTGATCTTGTAGATGCTTTTTGCCCCAGTGAAAAGGGAAGCTAGAGGAATGAGGCTGCAGTGGATGGGAGAGCATCCTCTTAGAGGCAAAGGGTAGGGGGAGGGATGTGGAGTTTGTGGAGGGGGGACTGTGAAGGGGGGCAACCTTTGAAATGTTAATAAATAAAATAATAAATTAAAAAAAGAAATTATAAGTCCCATAACAAAGTAACCCAGGAGGAAATGGGGCAGTAGGTTGGAGAAAGCAATGTAAGGCCAATTAGTGTTTTCCATAATTAAGCAGAGGAAGAGGTACTTGGAGGACACAAAGCCAGAGCTTAAAGGAGATGCATGATGCAGAAAGCAGGAAGTTATATGAATAGAGTGCCTTGATAAGCACAAGTCAGTGTGTGGGTTGTGTTGTGGGACTGGTGATCAGGTTGAGGCCCAGACTATAACCTGTCTCTCAGATGTGGTTTGACTGTCTTTGAGTGAAATGAGCTAGAGTTGGTAAGTTCAAGGCAGGAGAATTATCCAGAGGGAAATGAAATCCCTTCCCAAACAAAGTTGCATGTTTAAAATCCAGAGAAGTCAGAGCTGCAGCTACTCTGTCAGTTAGTCAAGGTCTGTTGCAATTCTGGAACCATGTGCAGAGGGCCATGAGAAGTTGCTCCACTGAGAACAGGCCTGGGAATTTCCAGTTTTTTTTTTTTCATCCATAAATAATTCTGGAGTCACATTTATAAACTTTCAGATGACTCACCAATTTCCAGGCAAAGTAATGGAAGGATGGTGCAACAACCACTGATAGATTAGAAACGCTGTTCAGGGGAAACAACCTAAACCCCAATTAAAGGATGCCAAAGCTAAGGGGAAAAAAAAAATCTATCAGTTATGTAAGAATGAGGATGCCTATTTCCAACCACTTCTCAAAATGTGGGCAGACTGCCTGTAATTAATTACTGCTAAGCCAGCCAGCATTGGCCCATACAGCCGCTTGTCATTACTTCACCCACTCACAACAGCCTCCACTCAGCTGTGGGTCATCACGCTGGCCAGCATTTTTCCAGGCGTATTAAGCAATTTGTCAGAGAACAGACATCTGCAAAGATGCCTGTGTTAGCTAGAATACATGTTTAGTTCTACAAAACATACTGCCTCTCTCCAGACCTTCCTATATCACTTGAAGCAAAGCAGCACCGGCAGGAAGAATCGTCGTTTCCGATGCAACACTGCAGTGAATGAGAAGCATTTTCAGGCACATTACTCAAGAACAGCGATTTTACATTTTTGCACATATTGAAAATAAAATAGAAGTGACAAACTAATTATTTGCTCTTTACAAAGGGGGCAATGAAATTTTAGACTTTTTATAAATTAAATTTCTATATACACAGTATGTATTTAATTGATTGGTTCAGTCATCATTCTAGACTCACAAATCATTCTTCACTGAGATTGGTATATTTCACCTTTGTATAATATACTTTGTCTTGGCATTTCCTTTTTACAATATTAAAACATATTTATAACTTATATTGTACATGATTTCATCTTACCATTTTATTTAAAATGATGTCAAACATTGTTGTTGCTCCTGCTTAATATACAGTTGTAGATTTTGTTTTGTTTTGTTTTTGTTTTTGTTTTTGTTTTTGTTTTTGTTTTTGTTTTGTTTTTCAAGACAGGGTTTCTCTGTATAGCCCTGGATGACTGGAACTCACTCTGTAGACCAAGCTGGCCTTGAACTCAGAAATCCACCTGCCTCTGCCTCCCAAGTGCTGGGATTAAAGGTGTGCGCCACCACCGCCCGGCCAGTTGTGGTTTTAAGATTATAAAATAACACATGATTCTGTGTTCCAGTGCTAAATTCTTCACTAGCTCTCTGCTATTCTCAAAATAAATTTATGAATGCTTTAGTAGATAATCTTGACCCTCTAGATTTTTTGGTACAATTTCTCAAACATTTGGTATTTGCAATTCACCGCTAATGTTCATTAAGAAGTGATTTTGATTATGAGGGTGCTATTCTAATTGACCCATCTGCCTAATGAATAAATAACCAAATAGAATATTGAGAGGCAGTAAAAACTGTGAAAAGTAAGGCCTGGCTAGAGGAAATGGGCCAGTAGTGATGCCCCTTTGGTGGGTGCATCTTGCCCCTGGTCTTTTAATTTCTCTCTCTTTTCTCAGTTGTAGATAAACACCTTTCCTATGACACATGCTTTTGCCATGTAACACCTCAGCATAGGTGCATCAGCAAGTACTGTGGGCTGAAACCTCAGAGACTATTAACCAAAATAACTATTTTCTCTATTATTATTATTTGTCATCATCATCATCATTATTAATTATTGCTTTTCTTATTACTGTTACTTATTACTTATTACTAAAAATAACTACTTTTATATTTAGAGAGAGAGTCTGACTACATATCCCTCATTGTCCTGGAACTCACTATATAGGTCAGGCTGGCCTTGGTCCAGAGATCCACCTGCCTCTGCTTCCTGAGGGCTAGAATCAAAGGCATGTGGCACCACATCAGGATCTTTTCTCACTTTAAATAGTCTGTGTCACACATCTTATGAAAGTGACAGGAAACTTGTCTATCACACTAATACCATAACCTCTATCAATCTGGAGTGATGAGGTTTTTGTGAGTCAATGATGCTTTGTTTTATGTTTCTCTAATAATTTTCTGTTTGGGTTTGAAGAGTTGTATTATCTTCAATGGGCTCAATACTCTTGTTTGTAAAGAAGCTTAGAATTAGCTTTTTTGGGTCATCTGATCTTCATACCTCACAAACAACTCAATTTCTCTGATGTTGTCCAGGTAGTCAATGAGAACCTGGATACTATCCTTTCCATATCTTGATTATCAGCTTTTTAGCTTAGATGCTGGTACATAGAGGTATGACTTTATCACTCATTGAATGGATTCATAAGTGACAATGAACACTTCTGTTGTCTGCGTGTTATTACTGAGGGGCTATCTTCTTTGATATAAGATTTATCTCCCACAGTTCCAAACTTTCCCTTCTTAATCCGATGCTGCCATTCTTATCAATGGACTGACATAGGCTGCAGAGAGATTTAGGACTTATAGTTTTTAGTACTTTGGTTAGTAAATTTTGCCAATAAAATGGAAAAGAAATACTAAGGTAATTAAAAAGTCTCAGGAAAGCTTAGAAAAAATTCTTTGGTTTCAAATAAGAATGTGCAAAATTTGAAAACCACTCAAGGCCGAACGAGGGAGGCTGCTTCTGACAACAGCTACAAGCCTTATGGTAACTGTACAAGTTTCTTTTTATTGTTGTTGTTACTAATGAAGGGCTGTTGTGACCACACTACAAGCATGGCACCTACCCTGCTTTGAAATATCCTTCCAGTAAAAACCTTCCTCCAAGTGTAAACAATCAGAAGAGACTAATATTTACAGGGACCAAGTAGAAGACACTAACATTTACACGAACCAATCAGAAAAGACTAGCATTTTCATGGACAAATCAGAAGAGATATTTACATGTTTACACTCTCATGGCATGGGTCTCAATCTGTATCTGTCTTTCCTTTGCCACTCCCATGATGTCTGTGAGTGTGTAATATTACAGGCTCCATCTCCCCCATTGCTAGGAGTCTTAGCTAATGTTATGCTTGCAGACTTCTGGGAGTTTCCTTTATATTGAGTTTCTAGTTTGTCTGTGAGATGCCACCCCCTAGTTCCAGTTGTCTCTCCCCATACACTCCCACTCAATCTTCCTCCAACCTGATCCACCCCCTTCTCATCCACAAGTGATATCTATCCTATTTCCCCAACTTAATGAGATTCAAATTTCCCTAATTTGAACCCTCCTTATTACTTAGCTTCTCTGGTCTGTGGATTGGAGCATCATTATCCTTCACCTTGGAGATAAATGAGTACATGCCATGTTTGTCTTTCTGGGGCTGTGTTACCTCACTCAGGATTTTTTCAAGTTTGATCATTTTGCTTACAAATCTCATGATATTTTTTACAGCTGAGTAGTATGACATTGTGTAAATGTACCACATTTGCTTTATCCATTCTTCTGTTGAGGGATATTGTGCTTCCAGTTCATGTCTATTAAGAATAAACTCCTATGAACATAGTTGAGCAAGTATCCTTGCAGTGGATAGGATGGAGTGTCCTTTGTATATGGCCAGAAGTGATTAACTGGGTCTTGATGTAGATTGAATTAATTTTCTGAACAATTTCCATATTGATTTCCATATTGGCTGTATAAATCTCCAATCCTGCCAGTAATGGATGAATGTTCCTCTTGCTCCACATTCTTGCCAGCATGAACTATCACTTGTTTTATTGATATTAGCCATTCAGAAATGTGTAACATGGAACTGAAAAAAAGTTTTGATTTGCATTTTCCTGATGTCTAGGGATGTTGACCATTTCTCTAAATGTTTCTTGGCCATTTGAGATTTCTTTGTTGAGAATTTTCTGTTTAGATTTGTACTCATTTTTAAATTTGATTATTGGTATTTTTAATGTGTAGTGTCCTATTCTGTAGGCTGACATTTTTGCCCTCTTGGTGGTGTCTTTTCCCTTACAGAAGCTTTTTCCTTCATGCAGTTTCATGAAGTCACACGTATTGTCAATCTTAGTGTCTATACTACTGGTGTTCTGTTCAGGGAGTTGTCTCCTCTGCCAGTTTATTCCATATTTTCTCTTCTATCAGATTCAGCACACCTGGTTTTGTGTTGAGGTCTTTGATCCACTTGGACTTGAGTTTTGTGCAGGGTGTTGTTAGATTTGGATTCTTCTACATGTTGACCTCCAGTTAGAGCATCAGAATTTATTAAAGATGCTTTATTTTTCTCCATTGTATAATTTTGGCTTCTTTGCCAAATATTAGATGTCCATAGGTGTGTGAGTTTATGTCTGGATCTTCATTTCAGTTCCATTAATAAACCTGTCTGTTTGTATGCCAATAGTATGCAGTTTTTATTACTATTGTTCTGTGGTAGAGCTTTAAATCAGGTATGGTGATACCTTCGGACGTTCTTTTATTTTGCAGGATTGTTTTTAGCTATCCTGTGGTTTTTGTTTTGTTTTGTTTTTCAATAAGAAGTTGAGTGTTGTTTTTCAAGGTCTGCAAAGAATTGGGTTGGAATTTTGATGTGGAGTGGATTGATTCTGTAGATTACTTTTGGTAAGATAGCCATTGTCATTATGTTAATCTTACCAATCCATGAGCATTTGGATCCCTTCTGTCTTCTTATGTATTCTCATATCCTCTCCAATTTCTTTCTTCAAAAGAATTGAAGTTCTAGTCCTACAGGCTTTTACTTGCTTGATTACACCAAGATACATTATTTGTGGCTACTGTGAAGGTTGATGTTTCTCTGAATTCTTTCTCAGACCCTTTATCATTTGTATATAGAGCTACTTTTATTTTTATTTTTAGTTATTCTTGTATCCAAGCACTTCAATGAAAGTGTTTATTAGGTATAAGAATTCTCTGGTAGAGTCTTTGTGGTTGTTTATATATACATTATCATATCATCTGCAGATAGACATAATTAGACCTCTTCTTTTCTGAGTTATATCTCCTGATTTTTTTTTTTACTTGTCTTATTGTTCTAACTAGAACTTCAAGTAGGACTTGAATAGCCAGAAAGAGTGGGCAGCCTTGTCTTGTTCCTGGAGTTTAGTGGAATTGCTCTGTATTTCTATTTAATTTGATGTTGCCAATCAGCTTGCTGTATAATGCCTTTATTTTGTTCAGATATGTCTCTGTATACCTGATCTCTCCAAGACTTTTATTAACATAGGATATTGGATTTTGTCAAAGGCCCCTTTGGCATCTAATGAAATGATTATGGAATTTTTTCTTTTGGTTTGTTTATATGGTGGAATATATTGACCGATTTTTATATATTAAGCCATCCTTGCATCCCTGTAATGAAGCCTACTTGGTCATGGTGGATGATCTTTTAGATGTGTTCTTAAATTCTGCTTGCAAATACTTTATTTAATATTTTTGCCTCAATGTTCTTGGGGGTAAATTGCTCTGAAATTCCTTTCTTTATTGAGTTTTTGTGTGATTTCAGTACTAGGGTAACAGTGGCCTCATAGAATGAGTTTGGCAATTTCTACTTCTATTTTGTGGAATAGTGTGAAGAGTATTGGAATTAGCTCTTTGAGAGTCTGTAGAGTTCTGCACTAAAACCATCTGGGCTGTTTGTTGTTGTTGTTGTTGTTGTCCTTTGCTTGCTTCTTTTTATTGGGAGATATTTAATGACTGGTTCTATTTCCTTCAGAGTTATAGGACCATTTAAATTGCTTATCTTGTCTTGATTTAACTTCGGTAAGTAGTATCTGTCAAGAAAATTGTACATTTCTTTTAGATTTTTCCAATTTTGTGGAGAATAGTTTTTGAAGTATTATCTAATGATTCTTTGGATGTGTGTTGTTATATCTCTTTTCTCATTTTTCATTTCGTTAACTTGGATATTCTTTCTGGATTAATTACTTAGTTTGGATAAGGGCTTATCTATCTCTTTTATTTTCTCAAAGAGACAACACTGTTTCATTGATTTTTTTCATTGTTCTCTTTGCTACTATTTTATTGAGTTCAGCACTAGTTTATTTCTTGTCATCTACTTCTCTTGAGTGTGTTTGCTTTTTTGTTCTTGTGTTTTGTTTTAGAGCTTTCAGATGTGCCATTAAGGTTGCTAGGATGAGATCTCTCTAACTTCTTTATGAAGGCACTTAGTGGATAAACTTCTCTCTTAGCACTGCTTGCATTGTGCCCCATAAATTTATGTATGCTGTGCCTTCATTTTCATTGAATTCTAGGAAGTCTTTAATTTCTTTTTTTGTTTCCTCTTTGATGCAGTAGTCATGCAACAAGGAATTGTTCAGTTTCCATGAGTGTGTAGGCTTTCTTCTGCTTTTCTTGCTTTGCTATCCTGCAATGGGTTATTTCAATTTTGTCTTATCTCTTGAGACCCGCTTTGTGACTGAACTGGTCAATTTGGGGAAGGTTCTGTGAGGTGCCCAGAAAAAGGTATTCTTTTGTGTTTTGGTGTAATGTTTTGTAGTTATCTTTTAGGTCCTTTTGAGTCACAATGCCTGTTAGTCCATTATTTCTCTGTTTATTTTCTATTTGGATGATCTGTCAATTGGGAAAAGTGAGATATTCTTAATTTTTATTATAATCTCCCACTGTAGTATAGTCGTTCTTATTAATAATCACCCACTATTCATGTGTGGGGTTCGATGTGTATTTAAGCTTTAGCAATGTTTCTTTTACAAATATGGGTGCATTTGTGTTTGGGGCATAGTTATTCAAAATTGAGATGTCACCAGGGTGAATTTTTCCTTTATTGAGAGTTGAACATCTATTTTGTCAGATATAAGAATGGCTGCACCAGCTTGCTTCTTGGGTCCATTTACTTAAAGAGAGAGAGAGAGAGAGAGAGAGAGAGAGAGAGAGAGAGAGAGAGAGAGAGAGAGAGAGTTTCTATCTTTTTCCAACTGAGGTAGTATATTTCTTTGTTTCTATGTTTGTTTTTGTTTTTGTTTATTGTATGCAACAGATACAAAAAATCCTGTTTTCACATCCATTCTGAATGTGTCTGTGTCTTTTATTTGGAGGAAATGAGTCCATTGATATTGAGATATATTAATAAGCAATGATTGTTACTTCCTGTTATTTTGTCATTGTTCTTGATTTTTATTTTATGTATTTGTGTTTCCCTTCTTTTTACTTTGGTGGTGTGAAATTATTTATTTTCTGTGTCTGCAAGTATGTTTTCAGCCCCTTTGGGTTCTTGTTTTCATTATAGTACCTTCTGTAGAATTGTATTTGTGGATAGATATTGTTTAAATTTGACTTTGTCATGAAATATCATGTTTTGTATATTTACAGTAACTCAAAGTTTTGCTGGATAGAATAGTCTGGACTTATATCGTTGGTCTTTTAGAGTATGCAGGAAATCTGTCCAGGTTCTTCTGGCTTTGAGAATCTCTATTGAGAAGTCAGATTTAATTCTAATAGGTCTGCCTTTATATGTTTACTTGTTCTTTTTCTCCTAAAGCTTTATATTCTTTCTTTGTTCTATATGTTTAGTGTTTTGATTATTATGTGCTTGAGAGACATTCTTTTCTGGTCTACTCTATTTGATGTTCTCTATGCCTCTTGTATATTTATAGGCATCTCCTTCTTTAGGTTAAGAAGATTTTCTTCTTTGATTTTATCAAAAAATATATTTTGAGTCTTTGAGCTGGGAATCTTCTACTTCTTCTATTCCTATTATTTTGAGGTTTAATATTTTCGTAATGTCCCAAATTTTCCTGGATATTTTGTGTCAGGGGTTTTTTAGATTTAACATTTTTTTTTTTTTTAAGATTTAACATTTTTTTTACCAGTGTATTAATTTGTTATATAGTATCAACTCTTGTATTCTGTTGGTGATGCCTGTTCACTTCAACTTGTATTTCCTTTCTTGCTTCTATTTCTATTTTCATATCCTGGACATGTTCATTCATTTTCTTCATCTGTTTGTGTTTTCCTGGACCTCTTTAATGGGTTTATTTATTTCTTCTTTAAACACTTCTATCGTTTTCATAAGGTTAGTTTTAAGGTAATTTTTTTGTGCTTCAGCTGTGTTCAAGTATTCAAGGTTTGCTGTAGTAGGATAGCTGGGCTCTGGTGATGCTATGTTTCCCTGGCTGTTGTTGATTGTCTTATTGAGCTTGCGTTTATTCATCTGGGTCTGGGGTTATTATAGGGTTAGGTGCTGATTACCGAGTTAATTTTGTTGTATATGTGCTTTCTGAATGGTTTCTTGGTCTCTAACTTTTCTTTGGTGTTCTGTTCTGAGTGGCCTGTGAGTCTGGTGAGCAGCAAGTCTTCAGACTGGGTACAGTGTCTCCACTGGGGTTTCGCTGACTTCTGTGACCTCTGGGGTTTTAGGTATCTGCATTGCCTCTGGGATCGTGGGGTCCTAGGAATTAGCATGGTTTCTGGATCTGGGTCTGGTGTGGCCTATGTGATTTCAGTTACTTGTATGGACACTGGTGATCTTGGCCTCTGGGCTTCCAAGTACTCTCATGGACTCTATTAGAGCAGACATCCTCTGCTAGAGTTGTGGGCTGGTTTATGGAGCCAAAGGCATGAGGTGCTTTGGAGGGCTGATGGGCAGAATCTAAGGAGTGTTTGGGGCTGCAGGTGATGTCCTACTTGGGGTTTATGTTACTATTTATTTATTTAGATTTTTTTTTTAGATTTTCTTTCCTTTTTTATTGGATATTTTATTTATTTACATTTCAAATGTTCCCTCAAGAAATCCCTTATCCCATTCCCCTTCCCATGCTTCTATGAGGGTGCTCCCCAGTCACCCACTCACTCCCCACTCCCTGCCCTCGAATTCCCCTATGAGCCTTCACAGGACCAAGGGCCTCTCCTCCCATTCATAGCCTACAAAGAATACTACTCAGCTATTAGAAACTTCATGAAATTCTTAAGCAAATGGATGGAAGTAGAAAATATCACCCTTAGGGAGATAACCCAGTCAAAAAAGAACACACTTGGTATTCACTCACTGATAAGTGGACATTAGCACAAAAGCTCAGAATACCCAAGGTACAATTCACAGATCACTAGAAGCTCAAGAAGAAGGAAAACCAAAGAGTGGTTGCTTCAGTTCTTCTTATAAGGGATTAACAAAGTACTCACAGGAGAAAATATGGAGACAAAGTGTGTAGCAGAGACTGAAGGAGAGGACATCCAGAGACTGCACTACCTGGGGATCCATCCCATATACAGACAGACACCAAACCCAGACTCTATTGCAGATGTCAAGAAGTGCTTGCTGACAGGAGCCTATTATAGCAGTCTCCTGAGAGGGTCTGCGAGAGCCTGACAAATACAGAGGCAGATGCTCATGATCAACCAACCAACCATTGGATTTAGCACAGGGTTCCCAATTGATTGGTTAAAGAAAGGAATGAAAGAGCTGAGGGGGTTTGCAACCCCATAGGAAGAACAACAATATCAACCAACCAGACCTTCCAGAGTTCCCAGGGACTAAACCACCAACCAAAGAGTACACGTGGAGTCACCCATGGCTCCAGCCTCAAAATCAGGTCTAACTAAGAAGTTTTACTATCTATAAGAGACAAAGTTCAGAGCTGAGAGAGAAGGAAGGACCATCCAGAGACTGCCCCACCCGGGGATCCATCCCATAATCAGCCACCAAACACAGACACTATTGCATATAAACAGCAAGATTTTGCTGACTGGACCCTAATATCCTCTTGTGAGGATATGCCAGTGCCTGGCAAATATAGAAGTGGATGCTCACAGTCATCAATTGGATAGAACACAGGTTCCCCAATGGAGACACTAGAGAAAGTATCCAAGGAGCTGAAGGGGTCTGCAACCCTATAGGAGGAACAACCATATGAACTAACCAGTACCCCCAGAGCTCGTGTCTTTAGCTGGCCATCTAGTCGGCCATCATTGGGAAGAGAGGCCTCTTAGTCTTGCAAACTTTATATGCCCCAGTACAGGGGAACGCCAGGGCCAGGAAGTAGGAGTGTGGCTTGAGAAGCAGGGCGGGAGAGGGTATAGAGGACCTCCAGGATAGCATTTAAAATGTAAAGGAAGAAAATATTTAATAATAATAAAAAAAATCGTTAAAAAATACAAAAAACAGAATAGCCATTAGGGGGCGATGTTCAACAAGAAATGAGAGCCCACAGCAGCTGCAGTGGTATTTGTTTTATTTGGCTAGCAAGTCAGGAAAGGCACATTGAAACTGTTAAGTCATAAGGAAACAAACCCTGGAGATGCAAAGGGACGAATTACTAAAACAGCTCCATCTACCTCATTTCCTTAGGCCATTTGAGTTTTCGAAACATCTTGCAAATGAATGAATGTGTGGTTTTCTAAAATTGGAACAATGATGGCAAGGCTTGAAGACACAGACTACAAGCTTCCTACCTTGTTAAGGGTCCAGTGGGCAGGCTAAACTGCACAGCCCTCCATCAGGAGATCATGAGGACAGAGGTTCCTCTCTTTTTACAGTGAGCAAAGCACCTCCAAGGGTTTGGCAAAAAATAACTTTGGACTAAGAGAGGCATTGACTGATTTATATAAATGAGAAATCAAAAGCTTTAAAAAAAACAAAAAAACAAAAACAAAATGGAGCATAGTGATGCTCTACAAAAGAATAGTTCTATGTTGTTAACTGAGAATGTTTGCAGTAATTTCGAGCCAGTTGGAAACAAAAGTATACTGTATATATTAAAATATTATTTTAAATTTCTTCTCTAAACCATAGGTTATGTTTAATGACTATAAAGTTACTTTGAAGCCTGTTGGATTAAATCAACTTTGTCCTTCAAAAGAAATAACCTTTGAAAATGTTACTACAGAGGGACAGTCTCACATAATACTCTCTGTTCCATCAAAGCACACAATGTCAACTGGGATTTTCAAAACCAAGTTTTGAAATACCTAAGAGGAAGGGAGATCAGGAAATCCAGTTTGAGGTAAAGGAAGCTCTCTGGGGACCACACAACAGCAGCAACAAAACCAAGAAATATGAAAGAAGTTTAGTTTGAGGCATGTTTGGGGAAAGAGCTCTGTGAAATTTAGTGATATTATTGAAGTGGACAGAGATCCTGTTATTTAGATAGAATGGAATAACACAATTTTCTTAGCAGTGGGCAATCTATCCCCCCGTTTAACATAAAACTCTCACTTGCATTCTGGCCTCTGGGCCTTCCATGATGGTAATTTTCAGCCTTTTTGCCTCATTCTCTATAGGGAAGAAAAAGAAGATGAGAAAAGGAGCTTGTATGGTATAAGAAGGGGAAGGATCCAAAAAGAGAAATTAGAAAGGGAGGGGACTATCACCACAGACAGGTTTTGACCCTCCTGGGTCCGTGACTAGGGTACAGAAGGTAGAATTTATGCCAAGTGTGTTCTGATTCTGATGCCTCCTTAAACTGTGAGCTTCCTTTTATTCTTTTCATCGAAGCTACTAGAAATGTACCTGTTTCTTTGTGTCACTGATTGTATTAGTTATTTCTGTTGTTATAAAATTCTCTAACAAAAGCAACTTAAGGGAGAAAGAGCGTTGATTGGCAGTTTTAGGGTACAGTCTGCCATTGCAGAGAATCCTGAGAAGAGGGAGCAGGAGCAGATGCTACGTAGTGCCTAGAGTCTGGAAGTGGCGAATGCTTCACTCAGCCCACTCAGTTTCTTGTGGGTGTGCATGTATGTGCATGTTGTAGCTTTTTATTATTACTTTATTAATAGATATTTTAATTCTTGAGAGTTTCATATATCAATACTGATTACATTCTATATTTAAAAATATTAATTTATGTGTTTTTTTTTTGTATGAGTGCTCTGTCTCAATGTATACCTGCATGCCACAAGAGGACATTAAATTCCTCTTAACCACTGAGCCATCTTCTGAGATGCTTTTTTTTTTTTTTTTGCAGTCCAGGACCCATGCCCATAAGACCGTGATACCCACATTTAGGGTGGGTCTTTCCTCACAGTCATGGTCAGAGATGAAGCTAATCAAGATGACCCCTCACATGCATGCTCTGAGGCTTGTTTTATGGTGATGGTAGTTTCTGTTAATTTGTCAATCATTGGTAATCAACAAACTGATTTTTCTAATTAAATATATTTTGCAATACACTTACCCAATTCAAAAATACCATATGAAAAGCCATTGGATAATTTAAATTCTTCCTGGAGAGCTTGAAGGATTTGTCATCAAGTAAATCTGTTTAAAACCAATCCTGACAATCTAGTTTGATTCTCTAGGACATATATGATGGAGGCTGAGAACTGATTCCCTTAAGTTTCTCCTCTAATTTCTACACTGAACTATAAAATGAACACATGTACACATACAAAACAACAACAACAACAACAAACAACCAAGTAAGCACAATCTACTTCATGTTTTGGGGCTTATTTCTAGTTATTTCTAGTTATGATACCTGATTAATTTCCCTTAGAAATATGGCTTCCTTTGGCTTTTGGGAGATTTCCTTTCCTCTCCACCTGATGTTTTGAACATCTCTGATTCATCTTCAACTTTTGCTCCATGATTGCTCACATGGGTAGAGTGCAGTTAGGTTGCCTTTTCCATCTCCACCTGCATTTACAAAATAAGTATCTTTTAGTTTCCTTTCTCTCTCTTTGTTGATAATCCTCAAATCCATGTCTAGCACCAGTCTTCCCAGAGATATAGATCTAGATATGTCATATGTCTTCATGAGGACCTCTGTGGGCAGTATGTACTTTTCAAGTCTCCGATCGCTAGGTGGACTTTCTCATGGTACTTTCCTTCTTCTGTTATCCTCTACACAGAGAGCATACTCTGTTCTTAGGTAGGAAACCTGGGTTCAGCTTGATTCCTCTCTTTCTTGTAAACTTTAACTCATTGTTCACAGTTAGTCTTAACAATATTACAATAACATCACAATTGCGCTTTCTCTAGTTCGTGTTTGACTCTTCATTCAAACTAACTCATACAACACATATTCATACAAAGTGAATAATAAATGCCAAGGAAAAGGAAGATTAAAAGAGATCTATAGCTCTTCACTTGGAATTCAATACTGTTTATAGTTTGGCTCTAATTGGCTTTTTTTAGCCCTACCACATATAACATTCAAAGATTTTGTATCACAATACTTATATCCTCCACATTATATTAAGTCTCAATTCCAATATCAATGGAGTCATGATACTAATATATTTTAGTATAATATAATGTGGATTAATTGATATTTATTATTTTTATAAAATTATAAGTGTGAAACTTGTATAGGATTGTAAATAATTAAAAATTTTCAATGTTTTCTCATTAACTTTCATAAGGAAGCTGAATCAAGTACTGTTCTGGGCAAAAGAAGACAAGGAAATAAACACTAATGTTTGCTTTTGAGGGAATTACAGTGTACATGAGGTAATGAAGGAAAGAAAGCCATGTTTGAAAGGCGAGGCTTTCCATTGCAACATGTCTAGCCATTGCCTCCAAGTGAAACATTTCCTTTCCGAATCTAAATGTAAATTGTGAGACAATGAATGGACTTTCCTTATTTAAATTTTCAGGGCATGTGCTCGGCTGATTTTTTTCCACTGGGACTCCATTTTTTTCCTTTTAATATTTTGACCTAGGGTTGCAGGACTGGATATATCCTTTCTAATACCACCGAGGTTTTAACACCATTTGATATGCTTGGGCTTTTTTTGTTTTGTATACAATTGGCAAACAGACACTTACCAGATGAGGGTTTCACTACTGTGTGATCACAGCTTTGAAATAGACAATGAAGAACAGACATGATGCTCAGAGATTTCAGGAGAACCTTTTCCATTTATTTAATGTCCAATGTCCTCTACCATTTTCAAAGCAACAGTGGGTTCCCCCCACCCCCTTTGTGCTTTGATTCCAGAAAGAAAACTCACTGGGATTATATTTTTCTACTTCCCATTAATGGGCTTGCTGACATCCTTTCTCTTCAGGTGTCTGTTTTCAAGGACAGAGGAGAGGAAAACCCTACAAGTTAATGAGGTGACTCACATCCCAGATCATAAAAAAAAAAAAAAACCAAAGACATGAGAGTCAATTTGACCCTGTATCACTCTACCTCACTGGAAGCTTTGCCTTACAAAGGCTCCATGGTAGTGTTCAGTTAGCTGCTTTGCTACTAGACCTCTCTCTTACAGCCTTCTTGAAACTGATATCAATTTCCCTCAATCTATGCCTCCTTCTCCTTGCTTTGCTAAAGTATAATTTAGATGTGCAACCTGTTAGTTGGAATATGTGAATGAATACAGCTGTGAAAAGATCACAGAATCAAGGCAGTTAATGCATCCAACACACCCTAAAGGATTTTTGTGCTTCTTTTGTTGTGGCTGAAGAGCACTCAATGTGAGATCTAGTCTATTGAATTTTTTAAGTGCACAAGGCTACATTGTCAATGAGGGGCAGTGTGTTCTGCAGCTCATCTTTAGAACTATTCATCTTTCATAATTGAAACAGGAAACTCATCAAACAACTCCTCCCCCCTCCTACAGCACCAGCAACTGAAATTCTAGGTTCTGCTTTTGTACCTTTGTGTATTTTCCAGACTTTTGGGATGAAGTGGAATTAGAAAATTTCTGTCTCATAGCTACCTTAATGAGGGTTTCACTCCTTGTGTGATGACAGCTTTGAAATAGACAATGAAGCACAGAAATGATGCTCAGAGATTTCAGGAATAAATCACACTTCGTAAGGCTTTCTAGTAGACTCAGCGCATACACAGGACATTGTACATTCTGGTTATGATTATTCTGACTACTGATGTGCTGTATGGGCTACAGACCCCTAATTATGTACAGAGATCTTAGAGTACATTCCCAAGACTTGGCTACAGATCTGTTCATTCACGCCTGTTGCACTGGGGTGTGATTCAGTATAGTATTTGCCCTGAATATGTGGTTAAAATGATCAGTCCCATCACCTAATGCTGTAATCAGATATTTTGAGAGCAAAAAATTCTTTAATCAATATTAGCCAATTATACATACATTTTTTTCCATTTTCATGGGGGGGTTATTTATTTCTTCCTTTTATGCATGAGAATTAAAAGTTTGGTAGTAGAGGTTGGTTTTATTTGTTTGTTTGCTTTTTTTTTTAATTTGGAGTATAAGATAGCTATCATAGAGTTTGCATTTGTAATGTACTCAACATTGTTTTGTGTGGGACATAAACCATGACAGGAAGGTAGAGCAGATTGAGACCTGGAGGCACAGTGAACATATACCTGAGGTTTAGGTGACTCCTAGCTCCCTGCCAGGCTCCTGACTTGAATGCATGCCATGATCCTCACATAAAAGAAACATGTATTATGGTCACTTAGGCTCAAAACAGAATTCTCCATGGTAATGAGGTACCTAGAGGTCCAGAGGGCTTAGCCAATACGATTCCCTTACCAGACACTCCTCCCTGCAAAAGGTATTTAATCTCAGTCCCACGATGAGAAGTGGGAATGGTCATAATGAATCCATTTTTCACCACGAACAACAAACAAATAAACTGTTTAGAACCACGAACTGTCTCTTTCATCAAGATCCATGGCGAGGAGCCATAAAGAAGGCGTTGCCTACAGAGCCACAGATTAATTCTTCTGTAGAAGTCCTCTCGGTGCTTTTAGCCACAACCACCAAGTCTGACTCTGCCAAGCTTAAAACAATAATCCATGGGACAAGCCAGAGCTCTCCTTTTCCACCCAGCCCCAGGCTAGACACTGTACCCAGCCTGCAGGCTCCCACTCCATTCTCTGCTCTTCTGCAACTCCCAGTGTGCCTGGATGTCTGAGAGTCTGAGAACCCCAAGGCCCCAGCATCATAGCAGTCCCGGGGACACACAAACCAACTGCTCAGGCTTTTCTTTATCTCAGACTGCACTTTCCCACCCTGGTTGCTGAGTGGGATTAGCACAGTCAAACTCCCCATAATCTGTTTCCCCAAGAGGCCACACTTACCAGCAGAATGGACATGAACTCATTATGGAGTTTTGACCTCAGCATCTGTATGAACAGTGTAGAATATTTCCTTATAGGAAGAAAGTACAATTATAATACGTATTATATGCACTTTAAATTTGATATATGAGACGTTTTCTGGGAGCAAAACAATGGTGTAAGGAGAGTGTTTTATGTGCTAAACACAGATGGGTGTGATCACAGAGCACAAACACAAACTTTAGAAATCCCCTACTTTCTACTTCATTTGAGCAAAATTATATCCCAAATGAAGGTATATCAGTTTTTTGTTTTGGGTGTTTTTGTTTGTTTGTTTGTTTTGTTTTGTTTTGTTTTTTGTTTTTTGTTTTTTGTTTTTTCCTTTTCAGAATCCCTTTTGTGGCTCAGGAAAATTTAAACTTCCAGTAAGCAACAAATTTCAGCAAGCATATTTCAGGGTAGAGCTGAGAATAGATTGTAGGAATGATAATTTTGTTAGTACATCAATATGTATGTTCAAGAGTGTGTAGGCTGATGTACCTGTAGTGGATCTAGAAGCTTGAAATACAGATGTAATGAACTCATTTAGAGAAAAGATGATCTTATTTCAGACTTGGTTAAATTTTAAAAAATGGAATCATTTAAAAATTATAATCTTGGATAACTAATTTTAAAGGCTATTCACATCCCAGATATTACATAGGCTATGTTATAGTTAAAAAATATCTTTTTCTGAAATTCATCCTTAAATGGGTCTTTTGATAATCCCATCCTAAATCTGCTTTTTTAACTGAATCCTTAAACTTTAGAAAAGGGATTAATTATTGTTTAGCACATTCAGCATCATTTGATAGGAAAGTTTATTCACCTGATAGAGAAAGTAGGACCCATGAGCCCTGCATAAGAGCTTGTTTTCCCTAGATTAATGAAATTCATTAAAGTAAAGAAGTATGAACAAATCTTTTAGATCAGCATAATGAGGTTTGAAGTAATAGTGTATAGATAAACAGAAATGGTGGAAGACTATGGATAGAATGTATGAAAAGAAAGTTTCACAGTCTAGCTACACATTAGGGAGTTTGATATTGATGTGAGAGATGTGGGTGGTTAAATTGAAACTATATTCACTAAATATATTTTTGTCATTTGAGTAATAAAACCTGCTTTCCAACAAAATTTCTTTTTTTATATTTAAAGTTACTAATTTTTATTTATATTTTTAATTTTTAAAAATTATATTTATATTTATTCTAAAAGAAGGACTCTCAACCAAGAAACTATTTCTACTAGACTGAGCTGTGGGCATATCTGTTGAACATTTTTTAAATTGAGAACAGATAATGTTAATACAATATATTTGGTTATGGTTCTCTGCCCTAACTACTCCCAGATCCCCTTCACTGTCCCACAAAAATCCTTCCTTCCTTCCTTCCTTCCTTCCTTCCTTCCTTCCTTCCTTCCTTCCTTCCTCTTCCCTCCTTTCCTTTCCTTTCCTTTCCTTTCCTTTCCTTTCCTTTCCTTCTTCCTTCTTCCTTCTTCCTCCTTCCTTCCTTCCTTCCTTCCTTCCTTCCTTCCTTCCTTCCTTCCTTCCTTCCTTCCTTTCTCTCTCTCTTTCTTTCTTTCTTTCTTTCTTTCTTTCTTTCTTTCTTTCTTTCTTTCTTTCTTTCTTTCTTTCTTTCTTTCTTCCTCTCCTTCTTTCCTCTCTTTCTATGTTTTACTTTCTTTCTTCCCCATTCCCGTCCTTTCTTCTTTCCTCCCCCCTCTCTTTCTTTTATTAGAATAGAGATATCTTAAAATAATTTTAAAAATAAAACTAGATACAATAAAAAACCAACAAACTAAAACAGGACAATACAAACAAACAGAAGAAAATGAACAAGATTTTTTAGATTATGTTTCCCCCTTCTGTATTCCTCTACCAAACTCTCCCATCTTTTTTCACTAATCATTACTGCATGCATATTGTATATGTGTAAACATATGTATGTTCCTAAATATTACCTGTTCAGTCTGTGTAAGTTTATGTATGTTTTCAGGACTGATGGTTTGATACTGGGTAACTAATTGGCGTGATCTTCCCTGGGAAGATGCACCTCTTCCAATTCCAGCTTTCCTCGGTTGCCTGTAGCCCTTTGCATGTGTAGTCTTGGGGTTTTCTAATGTAGTCTTTGGATCTTGGAGGGAACATTATCAACCCTGATAAATAAGGTTCATTAAACATACACTCACTCTCACATGTGTATACATGAAGCTACATACTGTTTTTTGTTTGTTTGTTTGTTTTGTTTTTTGTTTTTTTTTTACAGATAAGTAGTTAATACTATGATTACTTGTGACTTTTTTTTCCAGACATTTTTACCCACTTATCTCCTTGTTATTTTACTAACTTTTCTCTTTTTATCCTACTATTCCTTTTTATCTTATCCCTCCTATTTATTTTATCTTATCCCTTCTATTTAACTCTGCTTTCCTTCCTTAACATTTATTTTCATGATCAGAGAGCTTGTGACCTGCTATTTCTCTCTCCAATGCATCAGAAACTCCCTGTCCTGGTAATGATACTATTTTCTTTTTTAGTTTTTTGTTTTGTTTTTGTTTTTTCAATTACTCCATGCTATGTATTCAATTTGAAGATTTAGAACTAGCAACCTGCAGTAAGAGAGAAAATGTGTTTGTAGGGATCTCTGTGATCATCAGCCAGCAGAGTAATGAGCTTCTGGGGAGAAGAAGGTAGTTCAGATCAACATGACTCAGTAGTCAGTGCTACTTCAAACATCAGAAATTTGACCCCAAGAGGTTTATTTTAGACATATTTAAGCACAGCCCAATTTTATGACATTTCTTTCTTGTGATAATTAACTCAGTCCCATGGTCACAATAGCACTTCAGACATGCCTACATTTAAACCCTTTGTAGAGTACATATGACAATTTCCATAAAGATGGAATCTATAGATTGCCAAGTTCATGATCAGGGTCTCAGGGAGGACCCAGCGTGGTATCAAACACGGTAGAAAGAAATTCACCAGGCTATCGAAATGACTGGGTGAGAAAAAGATTATACATTTCTCCTTTTGAAGAGGCAACACCCTTTATGTTTAACTTTCCTGGTTCGCCCAGTCCTTATCTATTAGCACCTGGATCTCTGTGTCTTCCACAACGTGTTATTTGTCTTTTTATGTCTGAGTTACCTCACTCAATATGATCTTTTCTAATTATATCCATTTACTTGTGAACTTCATAATTTCATTTTTCTTTATAGCTGAATAGTATTACACAATGTAAACACACAACATTTTCTATTTCCTTCATCAGATAGAGACACTTAGGTTGATTATATCTTTTAGCTATTGTAAACGGAAGAGCAATGAACATGGCTAAGCAAGTATCTGTAGCGTAGAATGCCAAGCCATTTGAGCATATGCCAAAGAGTGTATAGATTATATGGTAGAATTAATTTTAACTTCTCCCTTTTTTTTTCAGGAAAACAAGATGTATTATGCTAATAGATATAGATATAGTAGCTCATGTAGATCCATGACTGAGAACATGTCTCTAGTATGAGTGTAACCAGTACCATGCTTAGGTGGTCACTGATCCTCTACCCCACATGTTCTTCAGAAAAACATTTATGGAAGAACCCCTTTGCCCAGATAAGTCCAGCTGCAGTGCTCAAAACAAAACCTGGATATACTGAGCCTTCCAAGCCTCAGGTCTTCAAGCCCCAGTTCCATAGACTTAAGTAATGCCAGCACTCCACCAATCCTAAAATCATAACCTGTTTACTTAGTTTTAACTCTTTAACAATTCTTCACATTGATTTCTGCAATAGCTGCACCTGTTTGCAATCCTACCAACAGTAAATGAGGGTTTCCCTTTTCTCCTGTCTCCTCCTGTAGTTTCTATGAGTTGTTTTGCTTGCTTTGATCACATGTAACTGGAATACTTCTGTGCATTCTCTTACTCCAAGGCAATGCTTATATTTAAAACTAAGATGTGTTTCTTGTAGAAAACAGATTGAAAGATTTTGTGTTCTTTGTTCAGAAGATTGACACCATGGATACTTAAGAGTTATTACTGAAATGTTTGCATTAACATTGGTCAGGGCTTGGGTGATTTTTTTGTATTGGTTTTGCATTCATAGTGGTATTTGGTGTTTTAATAATTATGTTTTCATAGTTCTTGCCACAGTCTCTTTGGCGTGTTCATTCTTTTCTTCAGCCAGATATCATGTTTTCTATGTTGTATTTTCTTTAGATTTGGTTTGTTGGATATAAATGTTTTAGGCTGTTTGGGTTGTGGAAAGTTTTTCTTTTTCTTTCAGTTATTGGAGATAATTTTTCTGGGCTTATTAGTGTAGGGTGACCATCACAGTATGTTATGACTTTGAAGACATTACTCTTGACTCTTCTAGCTTTCAAATTCTCCACTGAGAAATTATTATGATGATTTTCTCTGTATATTTGACTTCTATTTTTTTCTCTTCAAGATTTCGGTACACTCTATTATAGCTGCCTAGAGTTTTAACTATGATAAGCTGTAGTAATGTTTATGGTTTTATTAACTGGTATTTTGTATGTTTCTTATATTTGTATGGACATGTGCTTCCTTAGTTTGTAGACATTTCCTTCTATGGCCCTTTCGGAGATCTGGTCTATGTTATTTACTTAGAAAATTTCTTCCCCATATATAACTAGGAAAGAGGAGGTTCTATTGCTAAAGTCTTGTTCCCCAGTTGGTTCTTGAGTTGTCAATAAAGAAGGCCTGGGGTCAATTGCTGGACAGAAGGTACAGGTGAGACTTCTAGGTTCCAAGAGAAAAAGGAGATGCAGGAAAAGGAGAAGGGAGCTTTTCTGCCATGCAATGGAATGAGAAGAAAGCAGCAGTCATGTAAGGTCTTGTGGCAGCTAGGACCTTAGGCCTCCACTGTAGAAAGGGGACAAGGATGATGGCAGGGGGAAGCTGATGCAAGCCACTAAGTTTAGGGAGAAGAGAGAGATAGAGATACTAAATTGATAACGGCAGTCCGGGGGGCCATCAGAGACCAGTCTGTGCAGATCAGCTCACAGACTTCGAAGGGTGAGCAAGTGGACTGCAGAAGAAACACAGCTTCTGGGACTGATCCCGTTTGGGGCTTCAGACATCCAGGCACATTCCCGGCCAGAGGAGAGGTGTCTGCCTGGGAGGGCTCTTTCAGAGCAGGTAAGGGAGCCATCTTGGGTTCCGGATCCCTCATAGACTAGTCTGCACAGGTGAGAGTGTGGACTACAGAAGCACCACAGCTTCTGGGACAGGCAGAAGCAACACAACTTCTGGGACAGGCAGAAGCAACACAGCTTCTGGGACATACCCCGTTTCAGACTCCAGACATCCAAGCAGAGGATGAGGAGGTGTCTGCCCAGGAGGGCTCTGAGCAGAGCAGGTGAGAGAGCCATTTTGTGTCCCATGTCCCTCGGAGACCAGTCTATGCATGTGAGCGTGCAGACTGCAGAGGCAACAAATCTTCTGGGACAGGCCCAGTTTCGGGCCTTCATTTTCAGCCAGGAGGCAGGACTGAAAGCCAGATATTGGTACACCTTCCCTGCAAGAGGAGAGCTTGCCTGCAGAGAGTACTCTGACCACTGAGACTCAGGAGAGAGATAGTCTCTCAGGTTGGCTGGCAGAGCTAACAAAATCATAGAAGGAACAAGGTCCAACCAGACACAACTATAACAACTTACTCCAGAGATTACCAGATGGAAAAAGGCAAATGTAAGAATCTTACTAACAGAAACCAGGACCACTCACCATCATCAGAACCCAGCACTCCCACTTCAGCCAGTCCTGGATACTCCAACAAACCCGAAAATCAAGATTCGGGTTTAAAATCATATCTCATGATGCTGGTAGAGGACATCAAGAAGGGCTTTAAAAACTCACTTAAAGAAATACAGGAGATCACTGCTAGAGAGGTAGAAGACCTTAAAGAATTATAGGAAAACACAACCAAACAGGTGATGGAATTGAACAAAACCATCCAAGACCTAAAAAGGGAAGGAGAAACAATAAAGAAAACCCGAAGTAAGACAACGCTGGAGATAGAAACCCTAGGAAAGAAATCTGGAACCATAGATGAGAGCATCAGCAACAGAATACAAGAGATGAAAGAGAGAATCTCAGGTGCAGAAGATTCCATAGTGAACATGGGCATAACAATCAAAGAAAATGCAAAATCCAAAAAGACCCTAACTCAAAACATCCAGGAAATCCAGGACACAATGAGAAGACCAAACCTATGGATAATAGGAGTAGATGAGAATAAAGATTTTTAACTTAAAGGGCCAGCAAATATCTTCAATAAAATTATAGAAGAAAACTTCCCAAACCTAAAGAAAGAGATGTTCATGAACATATAAGAAGCCTACAGAACTCCAAATAAACTGGACCAGAAAAGAAATTCCTCCTGACACATAATAATCAGAACAACAAATGCACTAAATATAGTATATTAAAAGCAGTAAGGGGAAAAGGTCATATAACATATAAAGGCAGGCCTATTAGAATTACACCAGACTTTTCACCAGAGACTATGAAAGCCAGAAGATTCTCAACAGATGTTATGCAGACCCTAAGAGAACACAAATGCCAGTCAAGTCTACTATACCCAGCAAAACTCTCAATCACCATAGATGGAGAAACCAAAGTATTCCATGGTAAAACCAAGTTCACACAATATCTTTCCATGAATGCAGCCCTTCAAAGGATAATAAAGGGAAAACTCCAACACAAGGATGGAATCTACATGCTAGAAAAAGCAAGAAAGTTAACATTCAACAAACCTAAAAAGAGACAGCCACAGGAACAGAATCCCAACTTTAACAACAAAAATAACAGGAAGCAACAATTATTTTTCTTTAATTTCTCTTAACATCAATTGACTCAATACCTCAATAAATAGACTGTCTACACAAAGAGGACCCAACATTTACTTGCTTAGAGGAAACCCACGTCAGGGAAGGGGACAGACACTATCTCAGAGTGAAAGACTGGAAAACAATTTCCCAAGCAAATGGTCTGAGGAAACAAGCTGGAGTAGCCATTCTAATATTGAATAAAATTGACTTCCAACCCAAAGTTATCAAAAAAGACAAGGAGGGGCACTACATACTCATCAAAAGTAAAATCTTCCAAGAGGAACTCTAAATTCTGAATATCTATGCTCCAAATGCAAGGTCAGCCACATTCATTAAAGAGACTTTAGTAAGCTCAAACATACATTGCACCTCACACAGTAATAGTGGGAGACTTCAACACACCACTCTCACCAATGGACATATCCTGGAAACAGAAACTAAACTGCTACACGTGGACACTAACAGAAGTTATGAAACAAATGGATTTAACAGATATCTACAGAACATTTTATCCTAAAACAAAAGGATATACCTTCTTCTCAGCACCTCATGGTACCTCCTCCAAAATTGACCATATAATTGGTCACAAAACAGGCCTCCACAGATTAAAAAAAAACTATTGAAATTATCCCATGCATCCTGTCTGATCACCACGGACTAAGGTTGATCTTCAATAACAACATAAATAATAGAAAGCCAACATTCATGTGGAAACTGAACAACACTCTACTCAGTGATTGCTTGGACAAGGATGAAATAAAGAAAGAAATTAAAGACTTTTTAGAGTTTAATGAAAATGAAGCCACAACATACCCAAAGTGATGGGGCACGATGAAGGCAATGATTAGAGGAAAACTCCTAGCCCTGAGTACCTCCAAAGAGAAACTAGAGAGAGCATACACTAGCAGTCTGACAGCACACCTAGAAGCTCTAGAACTAAAGGAAACAAATTCACCCAATAGGAGTAGACAGCAGGAAAAAATCAACCTCAGGGTTGAAATAAAACAAGTTGAAACAAAAAGAACTATTCAAAGAATCAACCAAACCAGGAGCTGTTTCTTTGTGAAAATCAACAAGATAGATAAACCCTTAGCCAGACTAACTAGAGGACACAGGGACAGTATCCTAATTAACGAAATCAAAAATGAAAAAGGAGACATAACAACAGAACCTGAGGAAATCCAAAACAGCATCAGATCATACTACAAAAGGCTATACTCAACAAAACTAGAAAATCTGGATGAAATGGACAACTTCCTAGACAGATACCAGGTACCAAAGTTAAATCAGGATCAAACAACAATCCAATTTCCCCTAAAGGGAACGATCAAAACAATCCAATTTCCCCTAAAGAAATAGAGCCAGTCATCAATAGTCTCCCAACCCAAAACAGCCTAGGACCAGATGGGTTTACTGCACTGTTCTATCAGACCTGCAAAGAAGAACTAATTTCAACTCTTCTCAAACTATTCCACAAAATAGAAACAGAAAAAACTCTACCCAAATCATTCAATGAAGCCACAATTACTCTGATACCTAAACCACACAAGGAACCAACAAAGAAAGAAAACTTCAGACCAATTTCCCTTATGAATATGGATGCAAAAATACTCACTAAAATCCTTGCAAACCAAATCCAAGAACACATCAAAACGATTATCCATTATGACCAAGTAGGCTTCATCCCAGGGATGCAGGGATGGTTTAATATATGGAAATCCATCAATGTAATCCAGTATATAAAGAAACTCAAAGACAAAAACCACATGATCATATCATTAGATGCTGAGAAAGCATTTGACAAACTCCAACACTCCTTCATGATAAAAGTCTAGGAAAGATCTGGGACTAAAATCAGGGACCAGACAAGGCTGCCCACTTTCTCCCTACATATTCAATATAGTACTTGAAGTTCTAGCCAGAGCAATTTGACAATAAAAGGAGATCAAGGGGATACAAATTGGAGAGGAAGAAGTCAAAATATCACTTTCTGCAGATGATATGATAGTATATATAAGTGACCCCAAATAATTCTACCAGAGAACTCCTAAACCTGATAAACAGCTTCAGTGCAGTAGCTGTATGAAAAATTAACTCAAACAAATCAATGGCCTTTCTCTACATAAAGGATAAGTGGACTGAAAAGGAAATTAGGGAAACAACACCCTTCACAATAGTCACAAATAATATAGAATACTTTGGTGTGACTCTAAGTAAGGAAGCGAAATATCTGTATGATAAGTACTTCAAGTCTCTGAAGAAAGAAATTGAAGATCTCAGAAGATGGAAAGATCTCCCATGCTCATGGATTGGCAAGATTAATATAGTAAAAATGGCTATCTTGCGAAAGCAATTAACAGATTCAATGCAATTCCCATCAAAATTCCAACTCAATTCTTCACTGAGATAGAAAGGGCAATTTGCAAATTCATCCTAAATAACAAAAAACCTATGATAGCAAAAACTATTCTCAACAATAAAAGAACCTCTGGTGGAATCACCATGCCTGACATTAAGCTGTACTACAGAGCAATTGTGATTAAAAAAACCCACCACCAACAACAACAAAAAACAAAAACAAAACAAAACTGCATGGTACTGTACAGTGACAGACAGGTAGATCAATGGAATGGAATTGAAGACCCAGAATTGAATCCACATACCTATGGTCACTTGATCTTTGACAAAGGAGCTAAAACCATCCAGTGGGAAAAGACTGCATTTTCAACAAATGGTGCTGGCACAACTGGTGGTTATCATGTAGAAGAATTCGAATTGATCCATTCTTATCTCCTTGTACAAAGCTCAAGTCTAAGTAGATCAAATACCTCCACATAAAACCAGAGACACTGAAATTAATAGAGGAGAAAGTGGGGAAAAGCCTTGAAGATATGGGTACAGGGGCAAAATTCCTAAACAATATAGCAATTGCTTGTGCTGTAAGATAAGAATTGACAAATGGGACCTCATAAAATTGCAAAGCTTCTGTAAGGCAAAAGACACTCTCAATAAGACAAAAAGACCACCAACAGAGTGGGAAAGAATTTTTACCAATCCTAAATCTGAGAGTGGACTAATATCCAATATATACATAGAGCTCAAGAAGCTGAACTCCAGCAATTCAAATAACCCCATTAAAAATGGGGTATAGAGCTAAAGAAAGAATTCTCAACTGAGGAAAACAAATGGCTAAGAAGCACCTGAAATAATGTTCAACATCTTTAATCATCAGGGCAATGCAAATCAAAACAACCTTGAGATTCCACCTCACACCAGTCAGAGTAGCTAAAATCGAAAATTCAGGTGACAGCAGATGCTGGTGAGGATGTAGAGAAAGAGGAACACCATTGCTGGTGGGATTGCAAGCTTGTACAACCACTCTGGAAGTCAGTCTGAAGGTTCCTCAAAAAATTGGACATAATACTACCGGAAGATCCAGCAATATCTCTCCTGAGCATATTCCCAGAATTAGTTCTAACTGGTAATAAGAACACATGCTCCACTATGTTCATAGCAGCCTTATTTATAATAGCCAGAAGCTGGAAAGTTCCCAGATGTCCATCAACAGAAGAATGGATACAGAAAATGTGGTATATTTACACAATGGAGTACTACTCAGGTATTAAAAAGAATGAATTTATGAAATTCTTAGACAAATTGATGTATCTGGAGGATATCATCCTTAGTCAGTTAACCCAATCACAAACGAAGTCATTAGATATGCACTCACTGTTAAGAAACAGAAAATAGAACAGAAACAGAACAGCCAAGATACAATTTGCAAAACACAAGAAAATCAAGAAGTAGGAAGACCAATGGGTGGATACTTTGTTTCTACTTAGAATAGGGAACAAAATACCCATGAAAGTAGTTACAGAGACAAAGTTTGGAACTAAGAGGTAAGGATGGACTATCCAGAGACTACCCCGCCAGGGGATCCATCCCATAATCAGCTACCAAACCCAGACACTATTGCATATGACAGCAAGATTTTGCTGAAGAGACCCTTGTATAGATGTCTCGTATGAGGCTATGCCAGTGCCTGGCAAATACAGAAGTGGATGCTCACAGTCATCTATAAGATGGAACACAGGACCTGCAATGGAAAAGCTAGAGAAAGCACCCAAGGAGCTGAAGGGGTCTGCAACCCTATTGGTGGAACAACAATACAAAGTAACCAGTACCCCCCCCCCCAGAACTTATGTCTCTAGCTGCATATGTAGCAGAGAATGACCTAGTCGACCATCACTGGGAAGAGAGGCCCCTTGGTCTTGCAAACTTTATATGCCCCAGTACAGGGGAATGCCAGGGCCAAGAAGCGGGAGTGTGTGGGTTGGGAAGCAGGGCAGGGGGAGGGTATAGGGAACTTTCGGGATAGCATTTGAAATGTATATAAAGAAAATATCTAATAAAAAATGATAATGGCATGCATTTCCATGTAGGATGTATCTGCGCCCAGCTCTTATGCCTAGAGGCAAGTTCTAAATTTTACAGAAGAGTGCGTGTGTCTTTAATCCCCTAATTCAAGGGTCTTAGGAGTGGACTGGTAATGTGACCCCTCCAGAAGTGAAGATGGGTATGAAAAAGAAGTCAGGTCAGTGCTGGCCATGCTGATCCCAGAGCTAAACTGGGAGGAACAAAAGGAATCCCAGAGGGGCTGGTAGCATGGTTGCAGCTCCAGAGCTAAGGCAGTAGATTTTTAAAACTACATGCAACATGAATATAATTCAGAGATTTCGTTTCTTTTTTTTTTCTGTAGTATCCTTTATTATGTGTGTGTTTCTTTCCAGTGTGTTAAATTTTCTATATTTCTTGCTTATTTGTCCTAGAACATCTTTTATTTTTAAATCTTGATTCATCTTCTTCTTGATTCATTCCACTTGTAAGACTTTCTTTAGAGTTTTCTAGTTGAGTTACTGGGTTTTTTAGCTTCATCTTTACTTCAGTTTGCGTCATCTTCAATATTTCTATTTCCTAGTTGAGTTTCATATTCATGTCATGCATTGTCTTTGTCATGTCTGTCTATCTTCTGTCTGTGTATTTCTTGGGTATCACATAGGCATTTATTCTCCTTAGGTTCTTTCTTTTTAATATTTTTGAGCTGTCTCTTTGTGTCTTCTATAAACTCCTTCAGTTCTTTTTGATGAAGTTTATTAGTGTTCTTTTAAAGTATTTGTTATAGGTTTCATCTAGGTAATTCTCATTGGCAATATTTCTGCAGTACTGGTGGGTTTTTGAGAGCAGATAATGAATAGGTCTTTCATAGTGTTGGTATTTTTGCAATGAGGCCTGGACATGTAGACTTTTTTTTTGTTAGGTCTTAATTTTTATGTATCAAGCAGGTAGGGGAAGAAGAGAGGCTGTGTAGGCAACTTGTCCTAGAGGTTAGAAATTACATAGGTAAAATAAAATCATGTGAACATTGAAACTGGGCTGGTTTACAGGATGTACTTCTTGGTGAAAGTCTGGAGATTGGGGGGTGGGATCTGTCTGGGTAGAGAAGGTGAATATGGCACAGGAGGGTTGTGTGGGTTGGGGTGAATTGGTCTTCACCTAAGTCTAGAGCTTCTTTGCAGTGCAGGTGGTCAAGGCCATTTTATTCCAGGGCACTGTATATGGATCTCAGACTGATCTAGAAGGTTGGAAGAAAGGGTGGATAGGTTGCTCAGGGAGACTATCCAGGAGGAGCACATGGGAAGTCTGAGTACTGAAAAGGGGGGTTGGATGCAGTAGAGAAGGAAATTGTGTTTGGTTGCTGGTAGAATGGATCCTGGCCGAAGCCTAGAGGTTGACTGAGGTACAGCCAGGGGTGGTCTGAATGTGCTGGGGTGTGTGTTACAAAATTTCTTTAAATCATCATTGCCCCAACCCTTTCCTCTAATAAACTTAATTATAAAGGATACCAAGACATCCATTTTGTTTTATGTGAGTACAGGTTAACTGGTAAAGTTAAAATGTCACTTGACATAAAAGAAAAAATATAGTAAAAGAAATACTGTCTTACAAAATTGGAATGGCTTTCTTTAGACTGGATTTTAAGAAGTGTCAACATAATTGAAAACATGTTTGCTGAATAAAGGACTCTTTAGTAAATGGGTTTTATGAGTGAGTGAGTACAGAAGCACTTTATGTTTAGTTATGTGCATCTGTTTTCTTGAGTAAAAATCAAGTACAATTAAGTTAGAATTGCTATACTTTCTAAGAGTTTAAAAATTATATCAAGTTTCAATAATATTATTATACAACTGGCTATTGTAGTTTGTAAAAATTTCAGAGGGAAATGTATGAGTCAGAATCAGGATGAAGCATTCAGCAGAATGAAAGTTAATTTGAAAGCTTTTAATATATTTATGAGGTTTACAAAATTAGCTTAAATGTTGGCAAGAATAGAATTGGGAACAAAACACCCATGGAAGGACTTATAGAGACAAATTTTGGAGCTGAGACGAAAGGATGGACTATCTAGAGACTGTCATATCCGGGGATCCATTCCATAATCATCCTCCAAACGCTGACACCATTGCATACACTAGCAAGATTTTGTTGAAAGGACCCTGATATAGCTGTCTCTTGTGAGACTATGCTGGGGCCTAGCAAACACAGAAGTGGATGCTCAGAGTCAGCTATTGGATGGATCACAGGGCCCCCAATGGAAGAGCTAGAGAAAGTACCCAAGGAGCTAAAGGGATCTGCAACCCTATAGGTGGAACAACAATATTAACTAACCAGTACCCCCTGGAGCTCTTGACTCTAGCTGCATATGTACAGAAGATGGCCTAGTCGACCATCAATGGAAAGAGAGGCCCATTGGTCGTGCAAACTTTATATGCCTCAGTACAGGGGAATGCCAGGGCCAAGAAGTGGGAGTGGGTGGTTAGGGGAGTAGGGGGGGTAGGGTATGGGGGACTTTTGGGTAAGCACTGGAAATATAAATGAAGGAAATATCTAATTAAAAATATATGTGTGAAGGCAAAAAAAAATAGAAATAAATGTTCAACAAATGCTTTTAAAAATGAGTATGAACCATATTTAAAATTGAATATAACATTTCTATACTGAACCATGAGGATTTAAACAGACACACATACAAATATATTAAATCCATACTGTAGAAAAAGTTACTACCCTTATAAATATCCTCATGCTAAATATCGATCTGAATTTTTATAAATACTATATTTCTTTAAATTATTTTAAGGATGTTTTCCTGCTTATTTATACAATCTTAAGTTGGTAGATTAAAAATGAGTTGCATTTTAACATCAACAATAGTGGACTTTTCTCCATCCATAGCTCAGGTAACTATAAGGTCCAAGAGAGATGGACACGGTTTTATTAATGGAAATAGTTAGTCAATCCAGCTTCTTTTTCTCCTTATTCTATGACCATGAAAAATTTACTTGCCCTCTATTAGCTTATATTTTCTAAGATGTGAAGCAGAAATATGGGTGTTATGGAAAGAATCAATGAACTTAAACATAAATTATGGAATATAGTATCTATTTAGAAGGGGCATTTAACAAATGGACATCTGTAACTTCAGAAATTTGAAGCTGAAGAAAGAAGGCAGGTGGAAGAATGCAATGAGACAGATGCCTTCATATTTCAATATTTTCTGATTGTCTTACATCAAAACAGCCTAGGCAGAATCATTAAAGGGTAAATAAATAATAGAACTGGGACATGAAGAACATGTGGCACAATAATTGATAATAAAACCTAGCACTCCACATTCTCCAGGAAGAACCTTGAATGAAGAAAAGGACAGGCATATATGGTGTCACCTACAAGCAGCCTTAGGTGCTGCATCACAACTCCAGTGTTGTTTACAAAATATGAAAAGTGCTAATTCTTCTGATTTGTAGAATCAAAGCAGGAGAATCACAGTAATCAAACGAGGTACTGAATTCTAATTGTGTATTGCATATGATCATTGACTTGATTAAAATATTTTAAACTGTAAACTTAAGTGACTAAAAGTGCTTATTTTATGTAGGCATATTGAACTATGACCTTTCTCTTATTAGAGAGGGATAGAAGGAAGCAGTTGGAGAACACTTCAACAGTTAGGATTCAAGATAGATTTTGTCATAACAAGCCACAAATCTGTGGCACACCACTGTCCTGGCTTTAATAAACAATTGCACTAATTGGATGGGGGCAAATTCTTGGGCTGGAAAGCCAAAGAAAATGATTTTCCTTTAAATAAACACTATTTTCTGTAACTCCAGTAAGTTCTTAAGCTGTCACTTAATCCATTTTTAAAATAAATTCTGGTAATGCTTCAGAGATTGAAGAAAGCATCATAGATTTCTGTGGCAACTGTGCAAAGCAAAGAAGAGGCAAATAAAAATGATACAATTTGCTAAGTCTCAATTTTGATAAGCAAAAGAAAAAAAGATAGCAAGACATGTCATTTTATATAACCCAATTCAATCATTGTCAAACATATCTTGAAGTCCTTGTCAGTTTTTATAACAAAAGACTGCTCTCCCAGTCAATATTTTCTTTTTTCCAACATATCAAAAGTCTGACTTGCATCACTTTATAACGTTTTGAACACTCCCTGTTCTTTGGAATAAGGTGTCACTGATGATTTCCTGGCAGAAGTTTTCACCCCTGAAGTATTTGTTCTTGTCTGAAATATCTCTGATCCTCTACAGATTACCTGGTGAGCTTCACAAACACTGATTATCAATGCCATTCGCTTTCATGACGTACCTTCAGTTTTTAACACTGAAGGGAGGGGTCATTAACTCAACAAATTTACCCCAAAGGTTGGTTCTACCCACTTGCCCTTCACTTAATTGCCAGGAAGAAAAAAAGTACCATATTAAATGACATCTTTGACTAGAAAAAAGGAACTAGGTTTCCAGCAGAGCATATTTAAAAGAATGATTAATCTTTCTGAATTTGATAGTCAAAACATTTTGACACTAACTGGCAGTTTTAATGATGACTGTAATTTAGCTGATGGGTTCATTAATAAAGCTCCGGCCTGGCATTCTCATGTTGAATGCTGTGATCACTGCAGGTAAGGGTACAGGGAACAAGGACGGCATTCCTTAGGACCTGTGTCGCATGCTGTCAGTGATCAGAGCAGAGGCCCACGTGTGGTGATTTTATGATAAGCAATCAGAGAGGTTCTTATCTGCAGGCAGTACTGGGTCCTATCTTACAGGTGGAATGCCATGTAACTCTTCAAAAATGGCTCACTTGCCACTTATAGACTACTGTAAAAAGCTGAATTCCTTGGAATAAAGGAGACAAAACTCCAAGTGTTATCCAGTCAGTAAAGTATGAAACTCCTTTAAACCCCATTATAAAAATGAGTACTCAGTACTGTTGCCGTTTATGCACTAATGTTGGATGGTGCTGTGTATTATTTGAGTAATAAATACCAAGAAGCTTCTGTGACATGAAAGTTTTATCTCTCTTAAGTAAAAAAAAAGAATATAAGGCCATATGACACATAGTCAGGTCTACATCGTAACTCTCTGATGGTGTTAGACTGATACCTGGAGAGAATAAATTGGTCTTCAAGGACTTAAGCATTATTGCTTTACCAACCTAAGGACACAGTTCAAGTAGCATTTGAGACTGATAGAGGCTTATGCTTAATACTTTAATGTGCAGCTAAAGAGTGTTAGGTTGTTAAGGATGGTGAGAACTAGAAACTGATACAACAATGAATACTCATAATAATATTATTACAAACTGTTTACTGACTGTGGGGCTGATAGCCATATATCTTAATATTCACATTCATGTATAAGGACTTAAATGGACCTAACATACAAAAGGGCAATCTAAACACCCTTCAGTTCATATCCATTCCGCAATAGTTCTATTGCACAGGATTTTTACTGGAAACCTCACGTTCATGGATACAAGGTCTGTGTCCTAGGATTGTGCCAAAGTTTCAAGATGAAGCTGGGTGTTGTGTCATACCCAGAAAGTTATGACACAACATGTGCTCAGCACCCAGAAAGCAGAGGCAGACATATCTCTGTAGGTTTGGGCCAAAATGATATACTTAAGGAGATTCAGCACAGCAGTTTAAGATTTCATAGTGGGATCCTGTCTCAGAAAAAAATATTCCCAAAAGACTTATGAGCTTAATACATGTTTTCAACTGTTTTAGTAGGTGGGTCAAATTTTAAGAAGCAGGATGTATCTGGAAGAAGTAGGTTGTTGGGGGATAGGACTGAAGTCTATCTCTGATCCCCAGACCTTTCTAGTTCTCTGCTTCCTGTTAACCACTAGAAATTGGTCTCTTGTTACCATGACATTCTGCTTGTAAATGGGGCCAGAATTAGTAAAGCCAAACAGTATGAACTACATTCACTGGACTCATAAGCTAAAGTACTGTTTGCACATTAACTTACATTTGGTGTTCTATGACAGTGATGCTCTCTCAGGCTTGCAGTCCCCCTTCTCCCACACATTAGTTATAGAGCTAAGATACAAAGGCAATAGGTAGTTATATAATATATTTTGGGATAGAGCTCTGAAATATGACATTCACATTATCTTTGAATGTGCTTCCTTATTGATTTTCTATTTGGCTTCTCAGTTTGGACAATGAGGTTATGGTTGTGACAGAAAAATATCATAGACCATAATATGTCCCCCAAATTTAGGATTGCTGACATGAACTTTAATAATAAAACAGTTTTTTGTTTGTTTGGTTGGTTGTTTGTTTGTTTGGTTTTCCAAGACAGGGATTCTCTGTATAGCCCTGGCTGTCCTGGAACTCACTCTGTACACCAGGCTGGCCTTGAACTCAGAAATCCGCCTGCCTCTGCCTCCCGAGTGCTGGTTTTTCTTAAAACAAGCTGAATCTTAATCCATATCAAAAAACATAAGAAGCAGTCTCAAGCCTGTCATTAATAATCTAGTTTTCTGTCTAACTCGTCACCAGTAAATATCAAGTACAATGAAAGAGTTCTACATTTTACTTCTGATTTGTAGCCTCTTCACTGGTTTCTATTTTTCACACCCATCTTCACCATCCATTTGCAATGTGTAATATCAGTTGTCAACCAGACATAATCTAGAATTCCTGAGAGACAGGACTCTGGCTAAACTTTAGCAAATTATCATGATTATATTAGGTAACATGGGAAAATCCAGCCATAAAGAGGGCAGTAGTATTGTTCGAGGTTCTGTTCTGGGCTGCATAAAAAGAGAAAGTGATCTGAGCAAAAGTATTAACTGCTTTTTTTCTTCCACATATGGATGTAATGTGACCCTACTGCCTTGATTCCTCTGCCTCCCATGATGTGTTATATCTTAATGTATGTGCTAGAATAAATCATTTCTTTCTTAAGTTAGCTTTTGTCAGGGTATCTTTTCAGAGGAAAAAAAACTATGTAAAGAATGATGACATCCATCTTCTACCTTATAAAGTGTGCTGTAGACACACACATACACATATACATGCACACATATATATGTGCACATGTGCTTGTGCACAGACATTTACAATATATACATTCACACATGGGAACATGCATGTCCAAACATATGCATACACTCATACACACACCTACACAAATTCATACATATGCACACAAGCATTCACACATATGTGTATACACATAAGCACAAACATACACACACAAGATATTTGGCAATAGTTAATAACTGTTATTTTTATTTTTGGAAGATGATAGTGAGATTATTGAGTTACAGAGCACTTTCAAATTCAGAATGCATCTCAATAGATGCTTTAATAGAAGTCTGTCACTGGAGCAAAGGCTTCACAGACTGAACAATAAATAATTTCCTATGGTAGTCTTAGGAAAAGAGGTTCCAAGTATACAGTGACAAGATCCTGTTGAATGAAGTGATAAAGCATAAGTAGAAAAGGCAGAATAGCCAGAAGAAAAAAGCAATATGAGTTGGTGATGCATTCCTGGGAATGAAGTTCAACATGGGAGCAGTGAAGGACGATGCTGCTATGTGGGCCAGATCCCTGAGAATGTTCTGTTTCTGGTTGTGGTCCTCTGGTGATGCCTCTGGAGTGCCAAATGATGTGAAATGGAACACATAATTTTGATTTCTAGAAATATTTCAAATGAGCGAAAAAAACTAATTCAAGGTGCAAGACAACTAGGTATCATTGGAAAATTCATTCAATGATAGCACAGTTCTCTACAAGAGAGGGTGCAAGTTTTGTGACGATCTAGATACATTTTGGGTTGGACTACAAGGAAAGGAGAGATCTGGGAGGAGAGCATATAGGTAAGAGTCAAAGTTATGAAGTTTGTCTTGACATTGTTAAGATAGAAAACGGGAAGTTGTTTAATCCACAAACTCAATTGAAGAAACATAAAATTTCAGGCATACTAAAAATGTGAGAAAAATCAAAATATCATATCTGGCTAGAGAAAAAAAGGGAATTAACATTTTACATTTTAGAAAATTTTACTTATCGCCCTAGGTCTTAGATTATACCTCCAAGCAAACATTAGTATCAAGAAAAGGAAGAATTCAGAAGTAAATAATAGCAAGATTTCACACAGGGACAGCATTGTATGTCCCCCTTCAAGCCAACCCCCAAACAGACAAACAAGTAAGCAAAGTCTAAAAGCCAAGCTAAAAAAAAAAATAGCAAATGAAGAGTGTAGATATCAAATTTACTCTTACTGGAATCCTTTTCAGAATGCACATCCTAAGTCACACTGTCAGATTATAGTTGGGCACATCCAGGAAAAGGACTGAAACATTAACTTACTGGGAAAGAGACATTGAATACATTCATTTGGTCTTTAATTTCTCTCACATAGGTGGTCTTCAGCTCTAGAGAGTTTGCAGTAAACAATGCAGTGACTGGTTATTAGAATCTGAAAGGCTTTTTTTCTTCTCACTCAAAGCTTTATTGCCATTTTGATTTGCTTAATCTCATGGAGGCGAACAAAACAATGTTTGACTTGACCCTTTATGCTTATGTTCATCAAAGTATAACATTTTAATATAAAGATTTTTTTCCATTTTTTATTAGGTATTTAGCTCATTTACATTTCCAATGCTATACCAAAAGTCCCCCATACCCACCTACCCCCACTCCCCTGCCCACCCACTCCCCCTTTTTGGCCCTGGCGTTCCCCTGTACTGGGGCATATAAAGTTTGCAAATCCAATGGGCCTCTCTTTCCAGTGATAGAAAACCTGTTATGTTTCCTAATAGGAACAGAATTCACCAGTCTTCAGTTTTATTAAATGACTGATGTCACACACAACCATTTCCTTACAATCACTTATTACCTTGGCCAGTTACATGGGCCTCAGGAGTGTTCTTTCAGGCAGGGACTGTGTCATGGTCAGTTTTATACAACAGTTTTTCTAGGTCGCTGTTTTCTGATATTTGCTTAAATATTATTGTAACTGTATTTCTGAGAGTGTATTTAGATCATATTAATTTCTGACCATCTTTAGTGAGTAACACAAAGTACCTTCACTGACTTCCATGGACTTAACCAAACCTTGGGGGTTGGGGATGACCTTCTCAAGTACAACAAAAAGAAGTGTATCTTAAGTCTTAACTGTATTAGACAATATTTAGAAAAAGTTCAAAATTAAGAGTTTATGCTGGAATGGGTTAAGGAATTAAGGCATTTTAAGACTTTAGGTTATAGCTAATTATTTTGTATGCAAAAAGAACATATGTTTAGGAGGCCAGAGGAAAAGGTTATGGACAGACAGTTCCCTGAAGGACTAATTTCCCCAAATATGTATTTAGGAAATAACTAAATTCAAGTGAATGCATGAGAATAGGAGCCTCATAATTGTTAGGTCCTTATGAGAGATTCTGGAGAGCTAGTCTCTCTGATATTTAAGGATAGAAGAAAATGGCTATAACCTAGGATTACAGCTCTCATTAGGAATTAGCTGGTTCCTTAACCTCAATCTTCCTAGTGTTATGCCTGAACAGGAAGTTTTCCTCAAACCCAAAGGACCACCAAGGAGCTGATTTTGATGCAATCACACCAGGGTTTATTCAAGCTCCACCTTGAGCTCACTGCTGTCCCTGACAGAGCAGGATGGGAGGCCGAAGCCCCGAGGCATCAGTGGAACAAGGTTTTATAAAATATTGAAAGCAAGCAAGGGAGTGTCCAGCCTGGCAAGCATCTAATTGAATGACTATTGTAAGCCAACCAGTGGGTTCTCTGAAGCAAAATCATGCACAATCACAAGAAGTCTGAAAGTACATCTGGAACTATCAGAACCATCATGATTGGCTGTTGTTGGGGAGTAGCTAGGGAGTAATTCTGGAGTATGGCCAGAGATAAGCTATATGGTTCTTCCTGGAACTTGAGTGCAGCTTGGATTCATCTGTAGGTCAAGTTCTCAGGACCTTTTTGTTTTTAAAATGGAGGCTGGTCCCAAGATGGAGTAGGTTTAGCCTCTCACTAGCTTTCAATGCTTTGATGATATCTAAGCCTTTTGTGTAACCTTTCTGTTCTATTGGGTTTTGTTGTTGTTGTTGTTGATTCTCTATTATATGTTATTATGAAGACCCACCACAACAAATATAGCCAAGTATATTCTAGGGACATTGTTGGGGATGTTTCAGTTAGAATTTTTAATCTATAGGTAGAAGCCTATGACATCACCAGCTACTTCCTGTTTAGAGGAGTAGTTTGCTCACATTTTTTGCTTTTGCCAAAAGTAATGGGCAGGTTTGTTTGTTTGTTTGTTTTTGCATAGCAGCTTAGCATGCTAGTGCATGCACCTAATATCTTCACTAAGGAGACCGACACAAGTGGATCTCTGTGAATTTGAGACCAGCCTGGTTTGGATAGTGAGTTTGGCACCAGCCAAAACTACATAGTGAGACCCTCTTGCAAGCAAGCAAGCAAGCAAGCAAGCAAGCAAGCAAGCAAATAAACAATCATTTTACCTAATCAAAGAGGAATGAAACCAACCAACCAACCAGACAAACAATCAAAAAATTCTAAAGAAACACACAGTGGTTGACTCTCTGTGCCTATTTCTTCCATGTCCTCTACCTAGATTTGCTGTAAGTATGAGTCTTTCTCATCTCTTTCTTTTCTCCTTCTTAGTGAAAATAAACCTGTTTCCGCTCTCCCTCTCCCTATTCCTCTTCTCCCTCTCTCTTCATGTGACTTGGCCTATTTTTCTATTATTTGCTATATTAGTAAAACTTTATAGCATTGACTCTATGGTCTTTTACATCCATCCCTCTCTCCTACATGCCTATTTAGGTCTCTTTTCTTCCATATGCTTAAAAAAAACCTAATTGGAGACAATGTGAATACATTTAATTCACTATTGGAGAGAACCTGTGCATTTGTCAATGAGCAATGTCTTTGATATGAGAGCTCTTATTAACACATATACTTTATTCTGACTCTACATATGACTGTAAAACTTTGTCTCATTCTTGATTATTATCATATTTTAACTGGAATATTTTTAGCCATACTCAGTTTCATTTATCTGAAGTGCAAATTTCTGGTTTCTTTGGATACTCAGTGGTGTCATGTGATTTTTTTCTGGAAACTGTATTATGAGAGGATGTTTTTGCTGAAGCAGACATGTGGGAGGATATTTTGCTGAGATCAGACACATGGTGTTTTTCTGGAAGCATCCTGAATAAAGGGCATGCAATGTTTCACTAGGCAAAATGCTTGAGAGAAAACATAATGTTTAGGAAGGCTATAAATATAACCCAACATACAGTGGACAGCACTGTATGGTATTAGTTCTCTCTGTATTCTTTGCTGTTTTCCCTTGAGTTTTGCTGACACTGGATTTTACAACACTTTATGATTTTGGTTTGCCTTGCTGATCTTTACTATTCTTCATTTTTCATGACTTCATAGAAAGTAACACCACCAAAGAACTTCTGGTGGTATTCTTGCAGCTTCTTGCCACTTCTGTGGACTCAAACTGTAGCCTTGCAGTTTCTTCTGGATTGAGCTGCCACTGCTGATTCATGTGAATGGAACTGCTGATATCCTGACAACACAGATTGGATTGGCTCTAAAGAAATATTTTTAAGGTTCCAGGATTCCACCTAGACTAGTCTGCGCAGGGGAGAGTGTGGAATGCAGAAGCTAACAGCTTCTGGGTCAGGCAGAAGTCACAGAGCTTCTGGGGCAGACCGTGTTTCAGGCTCCAGACATCCAGGCTCCTTCCCTGCCAGAGGAGAGGTGTCCAGCCCGCCCAGGAGGGGTTTGCCACAGCATCTGGGGGAGACATCTTGGTTCCCAGATCACACCGAGACTACTCTACACAGGTGAGAGTGTGGACTACAGAAGCTACACAGATTCTGGGACAAGTCCTGTTTCGGGCCTCGATCTTCTGCCAGGAGGCAGGTCCAAATGCCAGATATCTGTCAACCTTCCCTGCAAAAGGAGAGCTTGCCTGCAGAGAATGCTTTAACCATAAAGTCCAGAGAGACCTAGTTTCCTAGGTCTGCTGATAGAGGCTAACAGAATCACAAGAGGAACAAACTCTAACCAGAAACAACTATAACAACTAACTCCAGAGATCACCAGATGGCAAAAGGCAAACGTAAGAATTTTACTAACAGAAACCAAGACCACTCACCATCATCAGAACCCAGCACTCCAAACTCAGCCAGACCTAGGTACCCCAACACACCCAAAAAGCTAGACCCGAAAAGCTAGATATAAAAGCATATCCCATGATGATGGTAGAGGACATCAAGAAGGACTTTAAAATCTCACTTAAAAAATACAGGAGAACACTGCTAAAGAGGTACAAGTGCTTAAAGAAAAACAGGATAACACATTCAAACAGGTGATGGAAATGAACAAAATCATACTAGACCTAAAAAGGGAAGTAGACACAATAAAGAAAACCCAAAGTAAGGCAACGCTGGAGATAGAAATCCTAGGAAAGAAATCTGGAAACATAGATGAGAGCATCAGCAACCGAATACAAGAGATGGAAGAGAGAATCTCAGGTGCAGAAGATTCCATAGAGAACATCCGAACAACAATCAAAGAAAATGCAAGATGCAAAAAGATTCTAACTCAAAACATCCAGGAAATCCAGGACACAAAGAAAAGAGCAAACCTATGGATAATAGGAGTAGATGAGAATGAAGATTTTCAACTTAAAGGGCCAGCAAAAATCTTCAACAAAATTATAGAAGAAAACTTCCCAAACCTAAAGAAAGAGATGCCCATGAAAATACAAGAACCCCACAGAACTCCAAATAGACTGGACCAGAAAAGAAATTCCTCCTGACACATAATATTCAGAACAGCAAATGCACTAAATAAAGATAGAATATTAAAAGCAGTAAGGGAAAAAAGTCAAGTAACATATAAAGGCAGGCCTATCAGAATTATACCAGACTTTTCACCAGAGACTAAGAAAGCCAGAAGATCCTGGACAGATGTTATACACACACTAAGAGAACACAAATGCCAGCCCAGGTTACTATACCAAGCCAAACTTTCAATTACCATAGATGGAGAAACCAAAGTATTCCACGACAAAACAAAATTCACCCATTATCTCTCCACGAATCCAGCCCTTCAAAGGATAATAACAGAAAAAACCAATACAAGGACAGAAACCATGTCCTAGAAAAAGCAAGAAAGTAATCCTTCAACAGACCTAAAAGAAGACAGCCACAAGAACAAAATGCCAACTCTAACAACAAAAATACGGATTTCTGAGTTCGAGGCCAGCCTGGTCTACAAAGTGAGTTCCAGGACAGCCATGGCTCTACAGAGAAACCCTGTCTCGAACCCCCCCCCCCCAAAAAAACAACAACAACAACAAAAACAAAAATAATAGGAAGCAACAATTACTTTTCCTTAATATCTCTTAATATCAATGGACTCAATTCCCCAATAAAAAGACATAGACTAACAGACTGGCTACACAAACAGGACCCTACATTTTACTGCTTACAGGAAACCTATCTCTGGGATAAAGACAGACACTACCTCAGATTGAAAGGCTGGAAAACAATTTTTCAAGCAAATGGTCTGAAGAAACAAGCTGGAGTAGCCATTCTAATATCAAATAAAATTGATTTCCAACCCAAAGTCATCAAAAAAGACAAGGAGGTTCACTTCATACTCATCAAAGGTAAAATCTTCCAAGAGGAACTCTCAATTCTGAATATCTCTGCTCCAAATGTGGGCAGCCACATTCATTAAAGAGACTTTAGTAAAGCTCAAACATTCTCACTAACCGAATCCAAGAACACATCAAAAGAATCATCCATCCTGACCAAGTAGGTTTCATTCCAGGGATGCAGGGATAGTTTAATATACGGAAATCCATCAACATAATCCATTATATAAACCAACTCAAAGACAAAAGCCACATGATCATCTCCTTAGATGTGGAGAAAGCATATGACAAAATCCAACACTCATTCGTGATAAAAGTCTTGGAAAGATCAAGAATTCAAGACCCATACCTAAACACGATAAAAGCAATCTACAGCAAACCAGTAGCCAACATCAAAGTAAATGGTGAGAAGCTGGAAGCAATCTCAGTAAAATCAGGGACTAGACAAGGCTGTCCACATTCTCCCTACCTATTCAACATTGTACTTGAAGTCCTAGGCAGAGCAATTCAACAACAAAAGGAGATAAAGGGGATACAAATTGGAAAGGAAGAAGTCAAAATATCACTTTTTGCAGATGATATGATAGTATATATACATGACCCTAAAAATCGCACCAGAGAACTCCTAAACCTGATAAACAGCTTCAATGAAGTAGCTGGATATAAAATTAACTCAAGTCAATGGCCTTTCTCTACACAGAGGATAAACAGGCTGAGAGAGAAATTAGGGAAACAACACCCTTCTCAATAGTCACAAGTAATATAAAATACCTTGGCATGACTCTAACTAACGAAGTAAATGATTTAAAAACTTTAAGTCTCTGAAGAAAGAAGTTAAAGAAGATCTCAGAAGATGGAAAGATCTCCCATGCTCATGGATGAGTAGTATCAATATAGTAAAAATGGCTATCTTGCCAAAAAGCAATGTGCAGATTCAATGCAATCCCCATCAAAATTCCAACTGAATTCTCCAACGAATTATAAAGGGCAATCTGCAAATTCATCTGGAATAAAAAAAAAACTAGGATAGCAAAACTCTCCTCAAGGATAAAGCACCTCTAATAGAATCACCAGGCCTGACCTAAAGCTGTGTCCTCACATGTTGGGAGGGAACAAGAAAGCTGCTTAGTCAACTCTGTAAGCTAAAAATCCCACTCACTTCACAGCAATCCTATCAGCATGTTAACCTTACACTTAGTTGGGAGAAATACAATTCTGTTCTTTATAAACTAACCAACCGATTGATTGAAGTACTTTCCAAATGCTCTACATTCTGGTTGTAGCACAAAAAACTGTCACTCAGAACACAACAACCAAAAAAAATAAAACATATAAAGGTGGTAATTGAAACATATAAAAGTTGTAGTTAGGAAAGGACTGAAGAAGCTGAAGGGGCGTTGTCTGGCATCAATGGGAGGAAAGGCCCTTGGACTTGTGAAGGACTGATGACCTAGTGTAGATGAATGCTAGGGCAGGAGTGCGTGGTTGGGTGGGCGAGCACCCCAATAGAAGCAGGGTAGGCGGGATAAAATAGGGGGGTTGCAGAGGGGAAAGTGGGAATAAGGAAAACATTAAAATGTAAACAAATAAAATATCCAATTAAAGAATTGATTCATTCATCATTTTTCTTATAATCCTTTATAAAGTATCCAATTCAATATTCTACAACATAAAAATAGAAAAGTACTTGAAAACCAGGCGTCAGCAGAGTCTTGCCCAACACCCGCAAGGGTCCACACAGGACTCCCCACGGGACCCTAAGACCTCTGGTGAGTGGATCACAGTGCCTGCCCCAATCCAATCGCGGGGAACTCGAGACTGCGGTACATAGGGAAGCAGGCTACCCGGGCCTGATCTGGGGCACAAGTCCCTTCCGCTCGACTCGAGACTCGAGCCCCGGGCTACCTTGACAGCAGAGTCTTGCCCAACACCCGCAAGGGTCCACACGGGACTCCCCACGGGACCCTAAGACCTCTGGTGAGTGGATCACAGTGCCTGCCCCAATCCAATCGCGCGAAACTTGAGACTGCGGTACATAGGGAAGCAGGCTACCCGGGCCTGATCTGGGGCACAAGTCCCTTCCGCTCGACTCGAGACTCGAGCCCCGGGATACCTTGACAGCAGAGTCTTGCCCAACACCCACAAGGGCCCACACGGGACTCCCCACGGGACCCTAAGACCTCTGGTGAGTGGAACACAGCGCCTACCCCAATCCAATCGCGTGGAACTTGAGACTGCGGTACATAGGGAAGCAGGCTACCCGGGCTTGATCTGGGGCACAAACCCCTTCCACTCCACTCGAGCCCCGGCTACCTGGCCAGCTGAGTCGCCTGACACCCGCAAGGGCCCACACAGGATTCCACACGTGATCCTAAGACCTCTAGTGAGTGGAACACAACTTCTGCCAGGAGTCTGGTTCGAACACCAGATATCTGGGTACCTGCCTTGCAAGAAGAGAGCTTGCCTGCAGAGAATACTCTGCCCACTGAAACTAAGGAGAGTGCTACCCTCCAGGTCTGCTCATAGAGGCTAACAGAGTCACCTGAAGAACAAGCTCTTAACAGTGACAACTAAAACAGCTAGCTTCGGAGATTACCAGATGGCGAAAGGCAAACGTAAGAATCCTACTAACAGAAATCAAGACCACTCACCATCATCAGAACGCAGCACTCCCACCCCACCTAGTCCTGGGCACCCCAACACAACCGAAAATCTAGACCCAGATTTAAAAACATTTCTCATGATGATGATAGAGGACATCAAGAAGGACTTTCATAAGTCACTTAAAGATTTACAGGAGAGCACTGCTAAAGAGTTACAGGCTCTTAAAGAAAAGCAGGAAAACACAGCCAAACAGGTGATGGAAATGAACAAAACCATACTAGAACTAAAAGGGGAAGTAGACACAATAAAGAAAACCCAAAGCGAGGCAACGCTGGAGATAGAAACCCTAGGAAAGAGATCTGGAAACATAGATGCGAGCATCAGCAACAGAATACAAGAAATGGAAGAGAGAATCTCAGGTGCAGAAGATTCCATAGAGAACATCGACACAACAGTCAAAGAAAATACAAAATGCAAAAGGATCCTAACTCAAAACATCCAGGTAATCCAGGACACAATGAATAGACCAAACCTACGGATAATAGGAATTGATGAGAATGAAGATTTTCAACTTAAAGGGCCAGCTAATATCTTCAACAAAATAATAGAAGAAAACTTCCCAAACATAAAAAAAGAGATGCCCATGATCATACAAGAAGCATACAGAACTCCAAATAGACTGGACCAGAAAAGAAATTCCTCCCGACACATAATAATCAGAACAACAAATGCACTAAATAAAGATAGAATATTAAAAGCAGTAAGGGAGAAAGGTCAAGTAACATATAAAGGAAGGCCTATCAGAATTACACCAGACTTTTCACCACAGACTATGAAAGCCAGAAGAGCCTGGACAGATGTTATACAGACACTAAGAGAACACAAATGCCAGCCCAGGCTACTATACCCGGCCAAACTCTCAATTACCATAGATGGAGAAACCAAAGTATTCCACGACAAAACCAAGTTCACACAATATCTTTCCACGAATCCAGCCCTTCAAAGGATAATAACAGAAAAGAAGCAATACAAGGACGGAAATCACGCCCTAGAGCAACCAAGAAAGTAATCATTCAACAAACCAAAAAGAAGACAGCCACAAGAACAGAATGCCAACTCTAACAACAAAAATAAAAGGGAGCAACAATTACTTTTCCTTAATATCTCTTAATATCAATGGACTCAATTCCCCAATAAAAAGACATAGACTAACAGACTGGCTACACAAACAGGACCCAACATTCTGCTGCTTACAGGAAACCCATCTCAGGGAAAAAGACAGACACTACCTCAGAGTGAAAGGCTGGAAAACAATTTTCCAAGCAAATGGACTGAAGAAACAAGCTGGAGTAGCCATTTTAATATCGGATAAAATCGACTTCCAACCCAAAGTTATCAAAAAAGACAAGGAGGGACACTTCATACTCATCAAAGGTAAAATCTTCCAAGAGGAACTCTCAATTCTGAATATCTACGCACCAAATGCAAGGGCAGCCACATTCATTAGAGACACTTTAGTAAAGCTCAAAGCATACATTGCACCTCACACAATAATAGTGGGAGACTTCAACACACCACTTTCTTCAAAGGACAGATCGTGGAAACAGAAACTAAACAGGGACACAGTGAAACTTACAGAAGTTATGAAACAAATGGACCTGACAGATATCTACAGAACATTTTATCCTAAAACAAAAGGATATACCTTCTTCTCAGCACCTCACGGGACCTTCTCCAAAATTGACCATATAATTGGTCACAAAACAGGCCTCAATAGATACAAAAATATTGAAATTGTCCCATGTATCCTATCAGACCACCATGGCCTAAGACTGATCTTCAATAACAACATAAATAATGGAAAGCCAACATTCACGTGGAAACTGAATAACACTCTTCTCAATGATACCTTGGTCAAGGAAGGAATAAAGAAAGAAATTAAAGACTTTTTAGAGTTTAATGAAAATGAAGCCACAACGTACCCAAACCTATGGGACACAATGAAAGCATTTCTAAGAGGGAAACTCATAGCTCTGAGTGCCTCCAAGAAGAAACGGGAGACAGCACATACTAGCAGCTTGACAACACATCTAAAAGCCCTAGTAAAAAAGGAAGCAAATTCACCCAAGAGGAGTAGACGGCAGGAAATAATCAAACTCAGGGGTGAAATCAACCAAGTGGAAACAAGAAGAACTATTCAAAGAATTAACCAAACGAGGAGTTGGTTCTTTGAGAAAATCAACAAGATAGATAAACCCTTAGCTAGACTCACTAAAGGGCACAGGGACAAAATCCTAATTAACAAAATCAGAAATGAAAAGGGAGACATAACAACAGATCCTGAAGAAATCCAAAACACCATCAGATCCTTCTACAAAAGGCTATACTCAACAAAACTGGAAAACCTGGACGAAATGGACAAATTTCTGGACAGATACCAGGTACCAAAGTTGAATCAGGATCAAGTTGACCATCTAAACAGTCCCATATCACCTAAAGAAATAGAAGCAGTTATTAATAGTCTCCCAACCAAAAAAAGCCCAGGACCAGATGGGTTTAGTGCAGAGTTCTATCAGACCTTCAAAGAAGATCTAATTCCAATTCTGCACAAACTATTTCACAAAATAGAAGTAGAAGGTACTCTACCCAACTCATTTTATGAAGCCACTATTACTCTGATACCTAAACCACAGAAAGATCCAACAAAGATAGAGAACTTCAGACCAATTTCTCTTATGAATATCGATGCAAAAATCCTCAATAAAATTCTCGCTAACCAAATCCAAGAACACATTAAAGCAATCATCCATCCTGACCAAGTAGGTTTTATTCCAGGGATGCAGGGATGGTTTAATATACGAAAGTCCATCAATGTAATCCATTATATAAACAAACTCAAAGACAAAAACCACATGATCATCTCGTTAGATGCAGAAAAAGCATTTGACAAGATCCAACACCCATTCATGATAAAAGTTTTGGAAAGATCAGGAATTCAAGGCCCATACCTAAACATGATAAAAGCAATCTACAGCAAACCAGTAGCCAACATCAAAGTAAATGGAGAGAAGCTGGAAGCAATCCCACTAAAATCAGGGACTAGACAAGGCTGCCCACTTTCTCCCTACCTTTTCAACATAGTACTTGAAGTATTAGCCAGAGCAATTCGACAACAAAAGGAGATCAAGGGGATACAAATTGGAAAAGAGGAAGTCAAAATATCACTTTTTGCAGATGATATGATAGTATATATAAGTGACCCTAAAAATTCTACCAGAGAACTCCTAAACCTGATAAACAGCTTCGGTGAAGTAGCTGGATATAAAATAAACTCAAACAAGTCAATGGCCTTTCTCTATACAAAGAATAAACAGGCTGAGAAAGAAATTAGGGAAACAACACCCTTCTCAATAGTCACAAATAATATAAAATATCTTGGCGTGACTCTAACTAAGGAGGTGAAAGATCTGTATGATAAAAACTTCAAATCTCTGAAGAAAGAAATTAAAGAAGATCTCAGAAGATGGAAAGATCTCCCATGCTCATGGATTGGCAGGATCAACATTGTAAAAATGGCTATCTTGCCAAAAGCAATCTACAGATTCAATGCAATCCCCATCAAAATTCCAACTCAATTCTTCAACGAATTGGAAGGAGCAATTTGCAAATTTGTCTGGAATAACAAAAAACCTAGGATAGCAAAAAGTCTTCTCAAGGATAAAAGAACTTCTGGCGGAATCACCATGCCAGACCTAAAGCTTTACTACAGAGCAATTGTGATAAAAACTGCATGGTACTGGTATAGAGACAGACAAGTAGACCAATGGAATAGAATTGAAGATCCAGAAATGAACCCACACACCTATGGTCACTTGATCTTCGACAAGGGAGCTAAAACCATCCAGTGGAAGAAAGACAGCATTTTCAACAATTGGTGCTGGCACAACTGGTTGTTATCATGTAGAAGAATGCGAATCGATCCATACTTATCTCCTTGTACTAAGGTCAAATCTAAGTGGATCAAGGAACTTCACATAAAACCAGAGACACTGAAACTTATAGAGGAGAAAGTGGGGAAAAGCCTTGAAGATATGGGCACAGGGGAAAAATTCCTGAACAGAACAGCAATGGCTTGTGCTGTAAGATCGAGAATCGACAAATGGGACCTAATGAAACTCCAAAGTTTCTGCAAGGCAAAAGACACCGTCAATAAGACAAAAAGACCACCAACAGATTGGGAAAGGATCTTTACCTATCCTAAATCAGATAGGAGACTAATATCCAACATATATAAAGAACTCAAGAAGGTGGACTTCAGAAAATCAAATAACCCCATTAAAAAATGGGGCTCAGAACTGAACAAAGAATTCTCACCTGAGGAATACCGAATGGCAGAGAAGCACTTGAAAAAATGTTCAACATCCTTAATCATCAGGGAAATGCAAATCAAAACAACCCTGAGATTCCACCTCACACCAGTCAGAATGGCTAAGATCAAAAATTCAGGTGACAGCAGATGCTGGCGAGGATGTGGAGAAAGAGGAACACTCCTCCATTGTTGGTGGGAGTGCAGGCTTGTACAACCACTCTGGAAATCAGTCTGGCGGTTCCTCAGAAAACTGGACATAGTACTACCGGAGGATCCAGCAATACCCCTCCTGGGCATATATCCAGAAGATGCCCCAACAGGTAAGAAGGACACATGCTCCACTATGTTCATAGCAGCCTTATTTATAATAGCCAGAAGCTGGAAAGAACCTAGATGCCCCTCAACAGAGGAATGGATACAGAAAATGTGGTACATCTACACAATGGAGTACTACTCAGCTATTAAAAAGAATGAATTTATGAAATTCCTAGCCAAATGGATGGACCTGGAGGGCATCATCCTGAGTGAGGTAACACATTCACAAAGAAACTCACTCAATATATATTCACTGATAAGTGGATATTAGCCCCAAACCTAGGATACCCAAGATATAAGATATAATTTGCTAAACACATGAAACTCAAGGAGAATGAAGACTGAAGTGTGGACACTATGCCCCTCCTTAGATTTGGGAACAAAACACCCATGGAAGGAGTTACAGAGACGGAGTTTGGAGCTGAGATGAAAGGATGGACCATGTAGAGACTGCCATAGCCAGGGATCCACCCCATAATCAGCATCCAAACGCTGACACCATTGCATACACTAGCAAGATTTTATTGAAAGGACGCAGATGTAGCTGTCTCTTGTGAGACTATGCCGGGGCCCAGCAAACACAGAAGTGGATGCTCACAGTCAGCTAATGGATGGATCATAGGGCTCCCAATGGAGGAGCTAGAGAAAGTAGCCAAGGAGCTAAAGGGATCTGCAACCCTATAGGTGGAACAACATTATGAGCTAACCAGTACCCCGGAGCTCTTGACTCTAGCTGCATATATATCAAAAGATGGCCTAGTCGGCCATCACTGGAAAGAGAGGCCCATTGGACTTGCAAACTTTATATGCCCCAGTACAGGGGAATACCAGGGCCAAAAAGGGGGAGTGGGTGGGCAGGGGAGTGGGGGTGGGTGGATATGGGGGACTTTTGGTATAGCATTGGAAATGTAAACGAGTTAAATACCTAATAAAAAATGGAAAAAAAAAAAAAGAAAGAAAACCAGGCGTGGTGGCGCACGACCTTAATCCTAGCATTCAGGAGGCAAAGGCAGGTGAATTTCTGAGTTTGAGGCCAGCCTGGTCTACAAAGTGACTTCCAGGATAGCCAAGGCTATACAGAGAAAAAAAAAGCAATACTGGTTTAAAAACATCAGTTAGATATATTATTTGATAAGAAGGTATCAATTATTTCAAAATTATTAAATAATAAGTAATAATTATTTTATTTTATTTTTATATATTTGTAGGTCTGGGGACTGAAACCAAGTACTAACACTCTGTGCAAGACCACAATCGAGAATGTTCCTTAAATTAATTGTTTTTTTCATTAACAGAAAAAAATAATGGATTAAATTATAAAGACTAAAAAGATCTATCCTTGTAAGTCTGCATACTACTGATGCTTGCATATTGACATTTTCTGCATTGTTCACAGTAAAAAAAAAATATGGATAACAACAAATGAACACACAAGTACAATATGGCATGCCTACATAGTGGAGATTTATTTAACCATAAACATGATCAAAATATCAGGGAAATGAATGGATGTTTCCATCTTTGCCAGTTGCTTTTCTCAATATTGTAACCAAACACCTGACAAAAAGCTATTTCAAGGAGAAAGAGTTGACTTTGGCTCACATTTCCCAGCAGTGAGACCAGTAATGGTGGGGAAGCACCACTGGGACAGGACCCTCTTGATCTGTCTGACTGATTCAGCAACAGGAAGATATCACTGCTGTTCTGCTGGCTTCTTCATTCTTCTCTTTTTGTCTGTTCTGAGATTCAAGCACATGGGATGTTGTTATTCACTCTATAATTAAACCTCTCTGGAAACACTTACATAGACATAGGAGATGGGTCTTTTAGGTGACTCCAAATCTAATAAAGTTAACAGTGATGATAACCATACATCAAGTTAAGCAAAGGTTGTGTGCTTTCTCTCATATTCAGTATCTACTTAATTATATCCAATTAAGATATATTCATAATTTCAACACGAACTTTGAAGCTAAAGTAAATCATTGGGTAGTTGAAATAATTGTCTAAGTTAATTCTTTTAGAGCAAAGAGAAAATTTCAATCAATAAGTAATTTTATATAGTTTTTAATAGATTAATTAGAAGAAACAAATGTCACAAAATGTTCATTACTTATTAAAGCTGTGGCATCACATTTTTAATTTGAATTTGAAGTACAGAAAGCATGACAACTGTTAGTTTAATTGGCTAAAGTTGATGAATTACATCCTAAAAACAAAGTATGTAACAACTGAATGAGTCCTTTCACTTAAGTTTAAATTTATTAGTAAGTGAAGCATTCACAGATTAATTATAAAAGTTGTTAGGTTTTTTATCATATAAAAGGAAGGAAAAAAATTGAAAATGAATGCATCTTTTCAAAGACATTTAAATTTCTTTTGTGGTTTCAGTATCTGAAGCAAATGAAAAAGCCACAAAACTTCAGAAAGAGGGGTATTTACCAGTGTTCTCTTCTTTTGTGTTTCATCCTCTAAACTTGCAAACTTGTCTTCTATTTTGCCCTTGAATTTAGATGGAAATTTTATTAGCTATAAAAGATGCTTGATTAGCCATGCTTTCCTTTACTGCTATATCTCAAGTACAGTGTTGATTAGTATTAATTCAGAAGTAAAATTTTTTAGGAAGTAAAAAGAAAAAAAGCTCACTAATTTTTATACATATAAAATGTTATTATACATCAAATATTATTTTGTTAATTATAGATTATCATGTTCAAACACAAAAGTCTGTTTTGCAACAATAAACATTTTCAATTTGCCTTAGAGAAGATGAGGTTCTTAAAATTTATCACTATTTTTGGGTTAATTGATTTAATGATATTCTAATAAAAGATATGGCACTGTATACCACTGAAAGTATTTTTTCTTTCTTCTTTATTTCCTTTTTCTCTCTCTCTCTCTCTCTCTTTCTCTCTCTCTCTCTCTCTCTCTCTCTCTCTCTCTCTCTCTCTCTCTCTCTCTCTCTCTCTCTCTCTCTTCTTTTTAGCACTAGAAACTGAATAGAAACTGAACCTGGGGTCTCATACATGGTAGGCTACTCACATATATACTACAAAGGTATATAGTCAGGCCTTACGTTCCTTTTTATTTTGTTTTAAAATATTATGTCTATATGTAGCCCAGGCTGACCTTCAATTTGGACTCTCTTGACTTAACTTCCTGAGAGCACACTGCTTTTTTTTGACATTTAAAATGCAAATGGTTTTAAACTCTCCATCATGATCAATGAGTCTCTTCTTTAATATATGCACAATTCTAGGCAAATTGTTTTTTTTTTTTCTTTTAAGTGCAGGAAGATTATTAGTGATGAATCCTTTGAAAACAGACATCTAGTTTGGGAGGTTTGTATTTTATGGTTTCTGGTTTTGTGGATTTATGGGTTTGTTTGCATGTGTGTCTCTGTATGTATGTGTTTTTCCTGCTTTTTATTTCTGTTTGTTTTCTGTTTTTAATTTGCTTGTTTGCCAAAGAGATAGAAAAAGAAAACATGGGGTTGGAAAGGTGGAGAAGATCTGGTAGAAGATGAGAGAGGTTAAATTGCAATTAGAATACATTTTATAAAAATTATTTTCAGAAAAAAAGATGTTTTAATGAAGCCAATGTATATGAAATGAAAAGATATAATCTTTCGTTTTATTTCACTATTGTGTGTGTTAATTTGTTTCACATTATTTACTTTTTAACAATCTTGTTTTACCTAATATAGCCTTTTTTGTTTAAGAATTACTTTTATTTATCATGAAATACGTATCAAATAAAGCTTAATGCGGAATAAATATTTCAAAAAATACCAAGGCTTGGTGTGGTGGTATAAAATTTCAATCCTAGTACTTGGGAGACAGAGGCAAGTAGATCTTTGTGAGTTTGAGGGCAGCCTGGGCTACAGAGTGAGGTCCTGTCTGAAAACAACAAACAACACAAGTTGCAAGTATGAATGTTACTTCCTTGCTGATGTTATATAACAGGCAAGGAGCTTAGAGCTAAAAGCTATTTCAGCTCTTCCAAAGTGACTAGAAATTGATTTCTAAGTCATAAAATTCAGACAATTTACACAGAGTGAACTGTCCTTTCAGAGACAAATCTCACCTGATCAATGACACAAAAGGGGTCTTTTTCTGGCTTATTTGTGGTAAGTTTGAAATAATTATTTTTTATTCAAAAAGGCATTTTAACAAAGAATGAGAAACATTGGGGAGATCTCATTAAAGTAGAAACCTTAAAGCTGAAGAAGCCTCAGTAAACGTCGGGTGGAGGATGAGAATTAAACCAAGATGTATTTTCTAGAATTTAAAAAAAAAAAAATCATGTTTAATCCTTTTAAAATGTCACCAGAAACTCTTCAAAGTCATTCAGAATCGAATCTTCCGGGGGCTGAAGAAATAGGTTAGTGGTGCAGTACACAAGTTGCTCTCTCAGAGAATCTGAATCTGGTTTCCAGTATTTTTATCAGGCAGTTCTTAATTACCTGTAATTTTAAGTCCAGGAGACTGGATACCTTATTCTGGCCTCAGTGGGCATCTTTATAATGGGACAGTCACATAAATGCCTACATAGAAAAATTTAAAACATCAAAAATTCCTACTCTGCAATATTCTGAATCTACATGGGTAAAAATAAATAATAAAGAGTGACAACCTAGCACTCAGGAGGCAGAAGCGGAGGTTGAGATGGAGGCAGAGGCGGAAGTAGACAGATCTTTGTGAGTTTAAGATCAGCCTGGTTTACAGAGTGATTTCCAGAACAGCCTAGACTACACAAAGAACCCCCATGTTGATAAACAACCCCCCCCAAAAAAACCCAAAAAACCAACAAAAAAGATGTTCCGCAAAGCCCCATTGAAACCATACTGACTTCTAGTTCCTCAGGAAGAAGCTATTGTCCACATTTTGCCCTGTGACTTATACTTGTTATTCAGAGATTTGATGGATAAGTTTAATAAGTAAACCAAAACAAGTTATTAAGAGTTTTCACTATAAATAGACCCACTGAAATGTTCACAGTTGAATCCCTATTTTCTTAGCAGTTATTATAGAAACTGTAGTTAAGTGATGTGAAAAGAATAATGTTATTATTTTCTCAGCTAACAGAAGCCAATTTTTTCTTTATTATGCATACTTTCTTCTTTATTTATGTTAATTATGTGATTTGAATAAACTCATTCTGTAAAATTAAGACAGTTTTGAAGCACAAATGAAGTGCTGGTTTAATAGAAGGAAAGCAATAGAAAATCTCTCTCCTGTCTCTCTCCTTCTCAACTACCATTGAAGCATTGCAGAAGTCTAAGATTCTTATTAGAAATATAGTATATTAACATTTTTTTGAGAGCTATGTCAAAGTCAGCTAAAAATGTTCAGTCCTCTTAGCTGACAGGGATTACTAGACAATATTACTGTTCTTTCTACCAACACTAATGAAGCTCTCTAGATGGTAGGTCAACATCTATCCATGCAGCCCTCAAGTTTCTTGTGTTTATATTCCAACTTTCAGGCTACTGTATTCATCTCTGCATTACCAACTCTGAGCCAAACTCCAAGATGTCAATTTAGTCAGAATCCTCTCCCCTAAATTCTAATGAGCACCAACCACTCTTAGCTCAGATTTCTCAGTTTTTCCTATCACCCAAATGGTCTTTGATCATCTTGGCTTTGAACAGCTTTGACATTTTTTTACTCAGGTGGTTAAATCACAGTAATTTTCTGTGCACTCATCCTACTTCTTGTCTATAAATTTTCACAATTTTCTCCATATTCGAGGATGACCCTGATTCTTTTTTCTTTTTATAAAACTCATTGTAGTAACTAGCTTGTATTGGCTCTCCATTATCATGCCTGGAATAAAACCTTAAATAAAAAAAAAAAATCCAATAAAAAAGAAACAAAGTCAACCAACCAAACACCCCCTTTCTCAACTACTTGTGTATTTTGTATTTATCATGAGTAAATTTTTACTCGGATCTACCACCTGCCACTTTAAAATCTTTATACAGTAAAAAGAAAGGCATTTTCTGGGCATATCTCGATTCTTTGCTTCTCAAAGGAATTTTCAGTATGGCAATTTCAATGTATTTTCAAGATAAGGCTTAACTAAAAAGATTTGATCTTTAGTGGTGCACTGAATTTGCAATGATTACTACTGGAGAAAAGAGTACTTTTATCAAGTTGAATCCATGCATCTTATCTGGCTCAGCAGACTTCCTGCTGAGCCAAGGAAAACTAACTAGGCTTTTTGGTAGCAATGGAAAGTCAAGCCATGTTTCCTGACCTAGAAAGTTGCATATGGAGATGTCCCTAATGAAGTTCATGTATAAAGCTTGTGACTGTAGGGAGAAAACCCAGAAAGGGATAGATAATGTCATAATCATGGCTCCAACCTTCAGTGAGACTTAGTGTCCCTGATGAATAAAACCTCCCAGGAATGATTATACTGAGTTTTGAGCCATCTTGTAAACCTCATACAAGACCACAAAACTTTTGGGAGCCTATGGCCACTGCCTTTATGAACTGCTTCTCAGTTAACAGGAAGAGAAAGAAGACTGTTCCATGCTACCCACGCAGCAGGTGTTACACATAAGGATTCTTGCTAAAGCATGGGTTTCCTTTTCCTCACAGATAGCAATGTTAGAAAAGGGAATTTGTGTTCAGAACTCTTCCATTTGAAAAGATTCTTAAGCAAAGCAAAAGTGGTCAATTAATGCTATGGCACTTGGTTCCTCAGAAAATTGGACATAGTTCTACCAGAAGATCTAGCAATACCATTGCTATGCATATACCCAGAAGATATTTCAGCAGGTAATAAGAACGCATGCTCCACTATGTTCATAGCAGTCTTATTTATAATAGTCAGAAGCAGGAAAGAACCCAGATGTCCATCAACAGAGGAATGGATACAGAAAATGTGGTACATTTACACAATGGAGTACTACTCAACTATTAAAAAGAATGAATTTATTAAATTCTTCGACAAATGGATGGATGGATCTGGAGAATATCTTCCTAAGTGAGGTAACCCAATCACAAAAGAACACACATGATATGTACTCACTGATAAGTGGATTTTAGCCCAGAAGCTCAGAAATCTTCTTCTTCGAAGGGGGAACAAAATACCCATGGAAGGAGTTACAGAGACAAAGTTCAGAGCAGAGACTGAAGGAATGACCATCCAGAGACTGTCCCACATGGTGATCCATCCCATAAACAACCACCAAACCCAGACACTATGTCAGATGCCAATAAGAGCTAGCTGACAGGAGCCTGATATAGCTGTCTCCTGAGAGACTCTGCCAGTGCCTGGCAAATACAGAAGTGGATCCTCACAATCATTCAATGGATGGAGCACAAGGTTCCCAATGAAGGAGCTAGAGCTGAAGGGGTTTGAAGCCCCATAGGAGGAGCATCAATATAAACTAACCAGTACCCCCCAGAGCTCCTTGGGACTAAACCACCAATTAAAGAAAACACATAGAGAGACTCATGGCTCTAGCTGCATATGTAGCTGAGGACAGCCTAGTTTGTCATCAATGAGGAGAGAGGCCCTAGGTCCTGTGAAGGTTCTATGCCCAGTATAGGGGAATACCAGGGCAAGGAATGGGAGTGGATGGGTTGGGGAGCAGGGGGAGCGGGAGGAGGTAGGAGATTTTCTAGGGGAAACTAGGAAAGGGGATAACATTTGAAATGTACATAAAGAAAATATCTAAAAGAAAAAAGAAGAAAAGAAAACAAACCTCTTTTCAAAGCAAAATTGAAATAAAAAAAATAAAAAATTGGGTTAAATTTAGAATATAATGTTTCTGCTATTGTTTTCTTCAATGTATTCCCAGCTCTATTGTCAGTTGAATGGTTGTTAACATGAAGCTAGATGTGGAAAGATAACTCATGTGACATTTTGATTCCATTTAAAACCGAAAATGAATATATGTGTGTGTGTGTTGCTTTTATTCATGTTTTCTAATACATTCTATAAATTTAGTTTTTAGAATCTTCTGAACAATTTTCAAACTCTAACAAAGTGTGATCTGAGAATTATGTCATATGTTTAGATACATGTCCTGCCATTCATCCTATAATTTAATGTGAATTCCATTGCATGGAAGGCAACTAGAAAATGGAGGTAGCTTTTCTCATTTTTCCTGTGTTGCCTTGAAGGCTACTTAATTGTTGTAAATTTGTCTGCTTTGCATTATAAAGTACAATGTATCATAGACAGTATACCTGCTATAATGTTAAGAAACAGTACAGAGGACAATTATACAAAGGTAAGGTAATGTTTTTTGATTCGTTGTGGCTCAATTTGTATCATATTTAAGAAACAGCTCACAAACAGTGGATTTTCATGTGTGTTTGTGTGATATATGTATGTGTGCATATGTGAGTCAATGTATGTGTGAGTGTGTTTGCATGTGTATGAATGTATGTGTGCATATGTGTGTGTCCCATTGTCAGGTCTCTATTTCCACATTATTTGCAGCTATTTCTAAACAAAATGGGAATATTGCTTCTTTGGACATATTGACAAGCTTGGGTTTATTTCTGACATTTGGTAGGTCACACCCAAGGTACCTGGTACCCTCTCTGTGGGAGCGTCCTTCATGTTAAATCACTATTTAGTTAATGGAAAAAAAAATTGACAATAATTACTACAGAGAAGACTCTAGAAAGAAAACTACTAGTAAATAATATTTACATTTTCTCTAGCTATCATCACTTTCTACAAAAGACTCTATAAAAATGGGAACTAATCATGAAATAACTTCTTCTCTGTCCCTCATTTCCTTCTTTCTATCACTTTCTTCTTAACCACAAAATCTTTTTCTGACAGCCACAGTAGCTTTGTCTTTTATTTGCTTTGCTAGCTTATCACTTTATTGTAACCCACTTCCATTTAGGCTGCCTGATTTGTCAAATTTCCCCCTTCCTCAAAGGGGCATTGAGAAAATTTGTTTAGGAAGAACCTTTCAATTCAAATGAGATCTGTGAAAGACAGACATGCTTCAGAACTCATTTCTTAATATTTCTTCCTCCTTGACATTGAAGTAAAAAGAGACAATGAGAAGTGGTAGGACCAAAACACCATTCTATTCCTGCCATCACTTCCATGTGCATATTCCCTAAGGTAGAAGGACATAAACATGGATGATGACCATTTCCTGAAGCTGACTTTGTCAGTATATACTTGAGTTGTGTTATCAAATATTTGAGTTTCTATTTCTTAAGTTGATATTATATACTGCCCAGTAGATATATAAAGTGTTAATGTTTTCATGTTTGAAAGATTTTATTTAAATAGGGAATGTATTCATGCTAATAAAGTTTCTCAGTGAACAGGGAAAAAGTGCTACAAGCAGAAATGAAAGAATTTTTATTGTATAAAAAGAAGTCCATGGTATAGGAAAAGGAATGACATTCATGCTGCAACGTCATTCTAAATGGTAACAGGGAGCTTCAACATGCTATATCTCAACATGGGTCTCTGAAGTACAGAATTACAAGGCTAGGATTTACATTCTGTAGAGTTGCAAAAATGCAAATAACCCTAATTCCTATTCCTTCTTTTTCTGTTATTTTACTTTTTAATGCATAGTAAACAAACACCATACATATGAGGACAAGTGCAACATTGAAGACATAACACCACCGTATATGGGCTCAAGGAAAGTTTTCACAGTCCATAATCATAGCTAACATTAGAAATAAAATTAATTTTCCTTTCAATTATAAGTTATCTCTGTCATAAGAAATGCTTTAAATAGACCAAATTCTTATTTTTGTTTCTTATACTTCCTCACAGGTATTGCTCAAATAAAATGTAGTGGAAATGATACTCATGATAGCAGAGAATCCCTGCGGAATAAAGTAGCTCTACTAAATATTGGAATAACTGTATAATGTTACAGGTTTTAAATTTATTACTTTACCAAACAATGCTTTTGTGGTGGAAAGAATGTGTTCAGTTTTCTAACGCTCATATTGAGTTTCTACTTTAAAGCAAATATTTGGGAGAGTCTATAGGGAGATTGCTGTACAGGAATGACCAATGTTCACATAAAGCTATTTGTGAAAGAAGTGCAACAGGAGTACTGTGTGAGTTCACTATATGTAGGCATACATCATACACAACTCAATACATTAGAAACTGTAGGAGGAGTTAAAAGTATTCCTTTGGGAAGGCAACTCACTAGAGTATTTATTTATCCAGCAATCATGTCTTCACTGATTGTATTCTTAAGGATACAGTGGTAATAAAATATTCTATAATCCTATTTCTTTGGGAGAACTTTGTGCATGAGAGGAAGTAAACAGGCATTCTATGAAGATGAATTCCCAATGTTATCTCAGCATTATACATGACTGTTCTATTGCTTCTTTTATACTAACTACAATACAAAAATAGTACAGCAGCCTCTTGACATTGCTAAATGTCAACTTAAAAATGGAAGGAAATGGGCCTGAAACGATGGCTCAGTGGGTACGAGCTCTTGTTGCTCTTACAGAGGAATTGGCTTTAGTCCCCAGCACTACATGACAGCACATAAGCATGCACGACTCTAGTTTTAGGGAATCAAACATGCACTTCTGATCTCTGATTGCTATGATGAAATGATGAATATTTGAAAAACTATGTGCATTGCACATGTACTGAACCAGCAAATATAATCCATTAATGTCCACAAATGGAATGTTTATATGTATGTGAAATAAAAATTAATATGTAAAAGAAAGAAAACTGGAGGATGTATGGTTCATATAGAGTAAGTTCATATCTCAATCACCTGGGAAACAGCCCCAATTTCATAGAGACATATGATTTTAGGACTTTGTTTAAGCTCTGTGACCTGTCACTGGACTTCCTTATTTTCAAGCTGTGGAAAATTTGTCACCCTCTAGACAGCTTTAAAGGGTGGTTATGACGAGTAGTTTTCCCTCAAACCTCAGCATAAATACTTCTTGCACTGAGGTGCATGCATGCCTTGATGTTATTGTACCTGAACTTTAAAGGGCACATGTTTATATGTCAGTTCTTTATTAATCTATTAGGTTCTTGAGACAAATGACCTGGTCATATTAATTTTTTATCTCTAGCACTCAATGTAAAGACTGGTACACTATGCAGTTAGAAATGCATTCAGTGCATCAGTAAATCATGTTCAAACTTTAAAATGCTGCACATTGGAGCTCAAAATTCATATTTCCCATAATTCTGACAGTCTACATTGCGTTTTCTCATTATCTATAATATTTCTTGATTACAAACTTATTTATTAAAATCTAATTTAATATTAATGAGAATCTTTATATGTGCGACTAAAAGGGAAGAAGTGAGTTAATTAAATAAATTTTATGTTTTCAATTCTATGAGCATAGGTCAAACTTTAATATTACTTTATAATAAGTAATAAATTATTAAAGTGACTTACATGCAGATTACAAAAGTAGGTGTTTTGCTTTTCTCGGACTCATAAAGCATATGAGTGTCACAATATGTTATTGTGCTAAAGAAAGGCAAGAAGGAAGAAAGAAAAGAATACAACACAAAAAACTCAATGCCTATTTTCTATCACCATGTACTGAGTGATATTTTCTGCATTTTATATGAGAAAACTGTGACTCAGTAAGATTAGATGTCTTTTTTAAGTTCACATATATGATTGGTTGCACAGTTTTTCAAATAACACTGCAAGCATATCACCAAACTATTTATACCACTCCAAATACACGTCAATTGTTATAAGACAATTTCAATTTTGTTTAAAAGAATTATCTGTAATCCCCAACTATATATTCTGCAATACCATATATTTTAGCAAAAACTTACTGAGGACAGCCTCATTGAAATGGGCATTTCATCTGTTCATCATCAGATTGGGTCAAATTTGAAATATGTGAACCTTAACATCCTATATTTGATACAAAGCTCTTTATTCTCAGTGTTTTTGTTGTTCACTCTTTTATTTTGCTTATAGAAGAATAGCATACAGTCACACACATATCAATTCTCCACACCACTGACAAATAAAGTACTCGATTTTTAAATATATTATATTAGTATATTATAATATATAATATATATTATTATATTTATATTATATATTAGTTAAATAACTATTATAGTTATGCTAATAAAATATCATTTTGTATTTAAGATCATAAAATATATCAATTAAAAATAGTAATTATAGCTATCTTTTAAAAAAAATTTAAGATGGCTTTCTTCTTTTTTCCTTTGATTTAAGTTTTATTACATTATGATGTGAAAAGATACATAATTTCAATTTATCTGAATTTGTTAACATCTAAAAACATATTTTGAGTAAATAGACTTACATCACATTCTTCTTTTCCTTTTGTACCCCAACTCCTCCCAGAGAGACCCCCTTTAAAACCTGTAACACCTTTCATTTTTTATCATATTCTTTAAAATTTATAAAATATTGTAACAATAAAAATCAGTATTATAAAAGTTATTTGATATAAAACAACAATCAACCATATAGTCTTATGTAGATGTTTATCTACAGCAATACTGAAAATACATATATAAATTTTAAATAACTCCAAATATATTAACTGTATGATATTTTAAAATAATATATCACTATTTTTTTTAGTGAACATAAATAGATAAAGTCTTTTGGTTTGTGTGGCTCTTACTGTGGTACAAACACAAAAAAAGAATAGTTTTTGGACACTGGAGTTAAAATACAGTTTTACTTCAATGTCCCTCACATCACAAAAGGATTTTACCTCCATAGTAGATAAGTTAAGAGTTGACAGTTCTGCTGTGTCAAGTAAGGAATTGTAGGCACGATATTTGGACACAGATATCCTACCGTCAAAGCTCTTTGACTTGAGTGATTGTCGTCCTTCTCAGCCCTCAGGGAACAGGTTATGTTCATTTATGAAATGGTGTGTGTATTAAGATGGTCTATCCATGAAGTCATTCATCAATTGTTACAGTGAACAGTGTTTCTGCTTGGAGGATAGCACAGATGTTAGGTGAGGGTAAGATTCTGGTTCATTGGCTGTGACGATTTTGAAAAACATTCATCTCAGAATAAGAGTAACCTATAAAGTCCTCTTCTCCAAAATTGATACAATAATTATAAATATCAAGCAAAGGCTTCAGTCTAACTCTTTGCTATTCTCTTACACGTCATCTTGTAAGAAACAAACACATGTGTCAATGTAGCCTCTATCATGCACAGGTATTTACCAAAAGCTTTAGGACAATAGAGGTGATATATCTGTTTTAATTAATAAAATATACAATAAATTTGTAGCTGATCTCACTTTAATGTTACATTTCCAGTCAGTTGTACTACAGTATATTCAACTGTACATTATATGCAACAATAATAATGATAAAAAAGGAGGCATGGGTCTTAGGAGGGCTTAGAGAGAGGGGTTTGTGGGAGAGGCTGAAGGGAAGAGAGGCAAGGTATAAAGTGACATAATTTCATTTTAATTAAAATACATAAAAATGAAAAAATAAAGGTAAAAGTATAAAATGTCAAACAGCAAATACATAACAGGAAAAATAAATATTTTGTAATGTTTTAATATAACTTGATATTTTACTGGACTTTAAAAGCTACATAGATATTTGAGTTCTGTCTCTGTCTAAAGAAAGTGCATCAAACAGAATAATTACGCCCTTTCTCATATACATAGAGATGAACATAATGAATAATCATTATAAATAATTATAAAATAGAACAGGCACTGTGGAAACCCAGAGGGCAGAGTCATCAATGAAGGGCAATCATGCTCAGAGGAAAAAAGGGGGGCGAGTTTTGTATTCTGAAATCTAAGTAGTGGTACTTACTACACAGCTCAGTTTAAATGTCAGTGGTTAGTTAACAATTAATGGTGCCAAATAATTCCTAACATATTTGTAGTTATACAACAAACACAAGTTCTGTCCTTAAACTCTTCTGAAATTAAAATAAACAAATTATAATTTTAGCTTGTTACAGGTTTTAACACTTGATAATTTGCTTTTCCCCCTCAAGATAATAAATGCATGATTTTAGAATGAATCACAGAAATACAAAAAATATGTGAAATAGCAAAGTACAGGTAAAGCACAGTCTCACCAGAGACAGCATTGCTAGTAATTGTCAAGTATCTTTCCATCAAAGAACCCACAATAGGACTGGACACTTTAATGTAGGCTTTGTGTTCATTTTACACTTTAGGTGTCTGTATTTCTCTGGAATACTTGAAATTTATTTTTTTTAGTTCCCTATTCAGGAAGTCACCATTTTGTATCCATGTGTACCAGTTCTCATTGTGTGATATTTAATACCTCCCTTCTTCTATTCAGATTTTCTCTGAATAAGGTGATTCAGTGCTTACAACTTGTTTCCAAATCTAAACCTGAGGGACACATCGTACACAACCACTGATTGTTAAAATCAGTACAAGATTTCTCTCTACTTTAAATGATGCTTAGAGATGAATTGAGTTTTCTTGGTTGTGGGCATGGTTCCATAATTGTACCAATCAAAGGTACACAGGACCTGCTCTTTTTCAGAGTGTTTAAGTTCCTGAGGCAGTGATTTATCATGGAATAATTATGTACTCAGTGGGAGGCAGTTCTGAGAATTCACTACCAGCTGATATCTATGACAGGAAGTTCTTAACCGTGTTAAGCACAGAATGATTTCTTCTGTAAAAAATATCTGTGACTTTCTTTTCACACATAGCTACTTCTCTGGAAGTTTGTGAGTAATGCTGGAGAGAGTTCTTTTAATTATGTCAAGAAGTCACAATACAGACTGTGAACATGCTTGCCAGTATTTGACATTTTCTCTCTTTGTGAGTGAAACTGATTTGTTTATTAAGTGTTAGAGACAGGAATTACAAAGCAATGACACATCATAGGAAAAATTTCCTGGCTCAGATTCATAGGGTTTTCTACATATTTAATATAAAATGGCTGGATCATATTGTTTATTCATTCAAACCTTACTTTTGAAAATGTATGTTGAGGGGATTCAGGGGTAAAGGAATAAATAAATAATTCTGTTGGTAAAGTGTTTGTATAGCAAACAAAAAGGTCTGAGTTGACCTAGAGAAGCCTCAGAAAAAGCCTGGATGTGGTGATATATACTTTTATTCCTAGTTCAGGAAAAGGGGAGATAGGAAGATCCCTGGGGCTTGCTGGTCTTTAATGGTTAATCAACAAACCTCATGAAAATTGGTAACATAATTTAAATTATCAGAAGATATATTTTTTTAAAGTTGTCTTTTTAAGTATTTTTTATTAGATATTTTTTATTTACATTTCAAATGTCATCCCCTTTCCTAGTTTTCCCTCTGAATAGCCCCTATCCTCTCCACACCTCCCTCTGCTCCCCAACCCACCCACTCCCGCTTCCTGGCCCAGGAATTCCCCTATACTGGGGCATAGAACCTTCACAGGACCAAGGGCCTCTCCTCCCATTGATGACCAACTAGACCATCCTCTGCTACATATGCAGCTATAGCCACAAGTCCCTTTGTATGTCTTCTTTGATTGGTGGTTTAGTCTTAGGGAACACTGGGTTACTTGTTAGTTCATACTGTTATTCCTCCTAGGGGGCTGCAAACCTCTTCAGCTCCTTGGGTACTTATTCCAGCTCCTTCCTTGTGGACACTGTGCTCAGTCCAATGGATGACTGTGAGCATCCACTTCTGTATTAGTCAGGCACTGGCAGAGCCTGTCAGCAGATAGCTATATAAGTTAGCAAGCTCTTATTGACATCTGCAATAGTGTCTGGTTTTGGTGATTGTTTATGGGATGGTTCCCCAGGTGGGGCAGTCACTGGATGGTCATACCATCAGTCTCTACTCCAAACTTTGTCTCTGTAACTCTTTCCATGGATATTTTGTTCCCCTTTCTAAGAAGGATCAAAGTGTCCACAATTTGGTCTTTCTCCTTCTTGAGTTTCATGTGTTTTGCAAATTGTATCTTGGGTATTTTGGGCTTCTTAATATCCACTTATCAGTGAGTGCATAAGGCAGCTATTGTTCAAGGGCTTCTGTACTTTAGGAACTACCTAGCATGCTGAAGAACTGTTACAGGAAACAGCCTATCCCTATGGGACCGAAGCCTCAAATTTGAGATTTTTATGTGTCTTCTGCACTGACCCTTGTCCTTAAGATTTTTAACAAAACTACCAAAATTGGTTATTATGAGCCATTGTCTTAAGGACCTTCTTTTTACATCTGCTTCAAGCAAAGTTGCTTGCTTTTGTTGATGTCTTAGACATTTCTAGCTGGGACCTACCCTCATCACTTGGTGTTAGTATTCTAAGAGAAATACTTAAAAAATGAAGCAACAATGTACTTCCTCTTGGAAATGGTCTTAGATAATATATATCATTATAAACATATGAATAACATTCAAATATATCTCTGTTTTATCACAGTAATATCTACACATGTATATATATATATATATATATAGTCATTAAGGTTATATTGAGTCAATATAACAGTGTATAATAGAAATTTCTATGGTTAAATTTACTTTTCCTCCTAATAAAAATAATAAAACTGTAACACAACTGAATAATTTATATATTAATGTAGATAACAGTTGTTTACATATTTCTTAAGTACTAATCTCAATTTTTGATCTTCCCATGGAATGTTGCCATCAAATATTCTCATGAGTTTGTTTGTCTAGTCTAGATATGTAAATGTATGTTTCCATTTCATGTTTGTTTCTGACTGGTCTCAAATATATAAATATGTTTAGCATGCCTTGGTTGTAGATTATTGACTTATATGTTACTACGTATGGTTAAAAACTTGGAACCTCAGTAACAGGCTTAAAATTAGTAGTTCAGGGTTGGAGTGATTCTGGTCAACAACACATAGCATGAGCCAACCCAGAGAAACCAGGCTCTAAATGTGCTCCTAAATTGGGATAATATTTTATGTAATTCCTGTCTAGAGCTGTGACGAAAGGATGGACCATCTAGAGACTGCCTTATCCAGGGATCCACCCCATAATCAGCTTCCAAGTGCTGACACCATTGCATACACTAGCAAGATTTTGCTGAAAGAACCCAGATATAGCTGTCTCTTGTGAGACTATGCCAGGGCCCAGCAAACACAGAAGTGGATGCTCACAGTCAGCTAGTGGATGGATCACAGAGCTCCCAATGGAGGAGCTAGAGAAAGTACCCAAGGAGCTAAAGGGATCTGAAACCCTATAGGTGGAACAACATTATGAACTAACCAGTACCCTGGAGCTCTGGACTCTAGCTGCATATGTATCAAAAGATGGCCTAGTCGGCCATCACTGGAAAGAGAGGTCCATTGGACACACAAACTTTATATGCCCCAGTACAGGGGAACGCCAGGGCCAAAAAAATGGGAATGGGTGGGTAGGGAAGTGGTGGGGAGGGTATGGGGGACTTTTGGGATAGCATTGGAAATGTAATTGAGGAAAATATGTAATAAAAATATTATAAATTAAAAAAAAGAAACCAGACATAACAATTTTTAAAACATTTGTTTAAACCAATGTTTCTTAAATGATGTATTAAAAACTGCAACGTCATACATTCGTATACAAGAACTAACAGCCAACCTTTGAAATATGAAAATAATGCATTTGGTATTGGTTTGATTTTCAAGAGACTTGATTGTTTGCACTGTTAAAAATTGGTTTTGACTTCCAAAATTATGGTTATTGCAAAAGAAACTTTAAAAAATTATAGTTAAGGGGGCCGGTCAGCTTTTCTCTTAGACACATACATTTACAGTATCTTGTGTACTGTTATGGAGCATTTTCATCAATGTTTTCACAGGATAGAGTTCTTAACCAATCCCCTTCTCATTAGACAACTTTTACAATGTACCATAATTAAAATGCCTTAAATACCAGGCACCAAATAATGTAAGAATAATTGTATGTTAGATTCATTGGGAGAATTGTGAAATTGGTTTTCCAAAAGATTCTTGCAATTTGCATCTCCCTTAAAGACTATGGTAATGCTCATTTCTTTACTACCTTCCCAATTATGGGTACACATTTTCTTTCAATCTTCATAGATAGAAAAATAAATGTATTTTCTTCACTGGCCACATTTTGAGTAATAACAAAAGTGTCTTTTTCATGCTTTACTGAATATTTGTGATTTTTACAAATAAAAAAAGTTATTGTAAAAACATTATAATTAAATATATACAAAGCTAACAGACATTGGCAGTTTACAATTCAATCACAACCTTGATATTTTAATTTCCCTTTGATTGTCTTCTGAAGATACACTTAAAGATGTGTCTTATCATGATAAAAAGCAAATCTCTGTTGTAGGGAATTGTCAACTGAGCCCATGAAGCTCTAAAAAAAGTCAGTTACCTAAAAGGGGCTAGGGAGGTTGTATACTTCTATACATCCTTCACCACAAAGTTTTATTTTGTCTTTTTTAACCTTGGATGCCATGAAACTCTCTGCTTCAGAGTGTCTTTGGCACCCTACAACTCAGCATATGTATGCCTAGATGAAATAGAAAGATACACTTACTGGCATGTTGCATGTTTCAGATTAGGTATAAATATGGAGAAGAGGGCATGTTTGTGTGTTATTCACAGGATTTTGAAGGAGCATGGCACATACCAGAGTGATTGGAGGACAAAGAATGATGCTGAATGTGACCTTGCTAAGTTCCCTGGCAGTGGTGACAGGGAAGTTGTATTTGGCATCTATTCCTGACCCAACTTTGCTTGCCCATACTGAATAAGGTGCCTTGACTCAAGCTTTTAGACTTTGTGGGACAGAGAAAACAAATCTAGAAACTGCCTTCAAAAAATTAATCAAATAGAGAATTTGTTATAATGACACTCCTCTTTCCTTTAATATGTCCAATTATTTTGACTCAGTCATGGACTGGTCTGGAAATCAATCCAATATTGGAAAAAAGGAAATGACTGGGCATTTGGAGGGCTAGGTGAGAAATTTCAGAGACATATTGAAAATTGTCAGCTGCATTGCATGAGGTTAAATTTGCAGTGGATACAGCATCTGGGGAAGCCATCTTGGTTCAGGGATTCCCCTAGACTATTCTGTGCAGGGGAGAGTGTGGACTGCAGAAGCCAACAGCTTCTGGGTCAGGCGGAAGCCACAGAGCTTCTGGGGCAGACCACATTTCAGGCTCCAGACATCCCAGCACCTTCCCTGCCAGACGAGAGGTGTCCACACTGCCTGGGAGGGCTTCACCGCAGCATCTGGAGGGAGCCATCTTGGGTCCCTGGATTCTGCCAAGACTGGTCAGCGCAGGTGAGAGTATAGACTGCAGAGGCTAACAGCATCTAGGAAAGGCAGAAGCCACAGAGCTTCTGGGGCAGACCATGTTTCAGGCTCCAGACACCCGGGAACCTTCCCTGCCAGAGAAGAGGTGTCCGCACCCACCAGGAAGAGCTTTGCCACAGCATCTGGGGGAGGCATCCTGGTTCCAGGATTCCACCTAGACAACTCTGCACAGGGTAGAGTGTGGACCACAGACACTAACAGCTTCTGGGTCAGGCAGAAGCCACAGAGCTTCTGCTGCACCTTGTTTTGGGCTCCAGACATCTGGGCTCCTTGCCTGCCAGAGGAGAGGTGTCTGGCCCACCTGGGAGGCATATACCACAGCATCTGGGGAGACATCTTGGTTCCCAGATCCTGCTGAGACTAATCTGTGCAGGTGAGAGTGTGGCCTACTGAAGCTACACAGATTCTGGGACAAGCCCTGTTTCTGGCCTTCATCTTCTGCCAGGAGACAGGACTGAATGCCACATATCTGTCAACCTTCCCTGCAAGAGGAGAGCTTGCCTGCAGAGAGTGCTGTAACCACTGAAACAAAGGAGAGAGCTAGTCTTCCATATCTGCTGATAGAGGCTAACAGAATCTCAAGAGGAACAAGCTCTAACCAGAGACAACTATAACAACTAACTACAGAGATTACCAGATGGCAAAAGGCAAATGTAAGAATCTTACTAACAGAAACCAAGACCACTCACCATCATCAGAACCCAGCACTCCCAATTCGCCCAATCCAGGGCACACCAACACACCCCAAAAGCTAGACCCGGGTTTAAAAGCATATCTCATGATGATGGTAGAGGACATCAAGAAGGACTTTAATAACTCACTTAAAGAAATACAGGAGAACACTGCTAAACAGGTAGAAGACCTTAAAGAAGAAGCACAAAAATCCCTTAAAGAATTCCAGGAAAACACAACCAAACAGGTGATGGAATTGAATAAAACCATCTAAGACCTAAAAAGAGAAGTGGACACAATAAAGAAAACCCAACGTGAAACAACGCTGGAGATAGAAACCCTAGGAAAGAAATCTGGAACCATAGATGCGAGCATCAGCAACAGAATACAAGAGATGGAAGAGAGAACCTCAGGTGCAGAAGATTCCAGAGAGAACATCGGCACAACAATCAAAGAAAATAGAAAATGCAAAAAGATCCTAACTCAAAATATCCAGGAAATCCAGGACACAATGAGAAGACCAAATCTACAGATAATAGGAGTAGATGAGAATGAAGATTTTCAACGCAAAGGACCAGCAAATATCTTCAACAAAATTATAGAAGAAAACTTCCCAAACCTAAAGAAAGACATGCCCATGAACATTCAAGAAGCCTACAGAACTCCAAATAGACTGGACCAGAAAAGAAATTCCTCCCGACACATAATAATCAGAACAACAAACGCACTAAATAAAGATAGAATATTAAAAGCAGTAAGGGAAAAAGGTCAAGTAATCTATAAAGGCAAGCCTATCAGAATTACACCAGATTTTTCACCAGAGAATATGAAAGCCAGAAGAGCCTGGACAGATGTTATACAGACACTAAGAAAAAAAAATGCCAGCCCAGCCAAACTCTCAATTACCATAGATGGAGAAACCAAAGTATTCCACGACAAAACCAAATTCACACATTATCTTTCCACGAATCCAGCCCTTCAAAGGATAATAACAGAAAAAAACCAATACAAGGACGGAAACCAAGTCCTAGAAAAAGCAAGAAGGTAATCCCTATACAAACCTAAAAGAAGACAGCCACAAGAACAGAATGCCAACTTTAACAACAAAAATAATAGGAAGCAACAATACTTTTCCTTAATATCTCTTAATATCAATGGACTCAACTCCCCAAAAGACATAGACTAACAGACTGGCTACACAAACAGGACCCAACATTCTCCCGCTTACAGGAACCCATCTCAGGGAAAAAGGCAGACACTACCTCAGAATGAAAGGCTGGAAAACAATTTTCCAAGCGCAAATGGTCTGAAGAAACAAGCTGGAGTAGCCATTCTTTTTTTTTTTTGGGGGGGGGGGTTACTTTACTTTACAACTCTACATCATAGTTCATCATTGACGGAACTCAAGGCAGGATTTCAAGGATGGAGCGGAAGCTGAAGCCATAAATTAATGCCACTTACTGGCTTGCTCTGCACAGCTTGCCCAGCTTTCTTTCTTTCTTTCTTTCTTTCTTTCTTTCTTTCTTTCTTTCTTTCTTTCTTTCTTTCTTTCTTTCTTTCTTTCTTTTTCTTTCTTTCTTTCTTTTTTTTTTGTTCTTGCTTGTTTTTTTTTTTAATTAGGTATTTTCCTCATTTACATTTTCAATGCTATCCCAAAAGTCCCCCATACCCACCCCCCACTCCCCTACCCACCCACTCCCTCTTTTTGGCCCTGGCGTTCCCCTGTACTGGGGCATATAAAGTTTGCAAGTCCAATGGGCCTCTCTTTCCAGTGATGGCCGACTAGGCCATCTTTTGATACATATGCATTCTAATATCTAATAAAATCGACTTCCAACCCAAAGTCATCAAAAAAGACAAGGAGAGGTACTTCATACTCATCAAAGGTAAAATCCTCCAAGAGGAACAATCAATTCTGAATATCTATGCTCCAAATACAAGGGCAGCCACATTCATTAAAGAAACTTTAGTAAAGCGCAAAGCACACATTGCACCTCACACAATAGTACTGGGAGACTTAAACACACCACTTTCACCAATGGACAAATCATGGAAACAGAAACTAAACAGGGACACTGAAACTAACAGAAGTTATGAAACAAATGAATCTAACAGATATCTACAGAACATTTTAAGCTTAAAAAAGGATATACCTTCTTCTCAGCACCTCATGGTACCTTCCCCAAAATTGACCACATAATCGGTCACAAAACAAGACTCTACATATACAAAAATATTGAAATTGTCCCATGCATCCTATCAGGTCACCATGGACTAAGGCTGATCTTCAATAACAAAATAAATAATAGAAAACCAACATTCACGTGGAAATTGAACAACACTTTTCTCAATGATACCTTGGTCAAGGAAGGAATAAAGAAAGAAATTAAGGACTTTTTGGAGTTTAATGAAAATGAAGCCACAACATACCCACACTTCTGGGACACAATGAAAGCATTTCTAAGAGGAAAAGTCATAGCACTGAGTGCCTACAAAAAGAAACTAGAGAGAGCACAAATTAGCAACTTGAAAACACACCTAAAAGCTCTAGAACAAAAGGAAGCAAATTCGCCCAAGAGAAGTAGATGGCAGGAAATAATCAAACTCAGGGGCAAAATCAACCATGTGGAAACAAGAAGAACTATTCAAAGAATCAACCAAATGAGGAGCTGGTTCTTTGAGAAAATCAACAAGATAGATAAACCCTTAGCCAGACTTACTAGAGGGCACAGGGAAAGCATCCTAATTAACAAAAACAGAAATGAAAAGGGAGACATAAGAACAGATCCTGAAGAAATCCAAAACACCATCAGATCCTTCTACAAAAGGCTGTACTCAACAAAACTGTAGAACTTGGATGAAATGGACAAGTTTCTAGACAGATACCAGGTACCAAAGTTAAATCAAGATCAGGTTAATGATCTAAACAGTTCTATATCCCCTAAAGAAATAGAAGCAGTCATTAATAGTCTCCCAACCAAAAAAAGCCAGGACCAGATGGGTTTAGTACAGAGTTCTATCAGACCTTCAAAGAAGATGTAATCCCAGTTCTTCACAAACTATTCCACAAACTAGAAACAGAAGGTACTCTACCCAACTCATTCTATGAAGCCACAATTACTCTGATACCTAAACCATAAAAAGACCCAACAAAGATAGAGAACTTCAGACCAATTTCTCTTATGAATATCGATGCAAAAATCCTTAATAAAATTCTCGCTAACCGAATCCAAGAACACATTGAGGCAATCATCCATCCTGACCAAGTAGGTTTTATTCCAGGGATGCAGGGATGGTTTAATATACGAAAATCCATCAATGTAATCCATTATATAAACAAACTCAAAGACAAAAACCACATGATCATGTCGTTAGATGCAGAAAAAGCATTTGACAAGATCCAACACCCATTCATGATAAAAGTTTTGGAAAGATCAGGAATTCAAGGCCCATACCTAAACATAATAAAAGCAATCTACAGCAAACCAGTAGCCAACATCAAAGTAAATGGAGAGAAGTTGGAAGCAATCCCACTAAAATCAGGGACTAGACAAGGCTGCCCACTTTCACCCTACCTTTTCAACATAGTACTTGAAGTATTAGCCAGAGCAATTCGACAACAAAAGGAGATCATGGGGTTACAAATTGGAAAAGAGGAACTCAAAATATCACTTTTTGCAGATGATATGATAGTATATATAAGTGACCCTAAAAATTCCAGAAGAGAATCTTAAGCCTGATAAACAGCTTCAATGAGGTAGCTGGATATAAAATTAACTCAAACAAGTCAATGGCCTTTTTCTACACAGAGGATAAACAGGCTGAGAGAGAAATTAGGGAAACAACACCCTTCTCAATAGTCACAAATAATATAAAATACCTTGGTGTGACTCTAACTAAGGAAGTGAAAGATCTGTATGATAAGAACTTCAAGTCTCTGAAGAAAGAAATAAAAGAAGATCTCAGAAGATGGAATGATCTCCCATGCTCATGGATTGGCAGGATCAATATAGTAAAAATGGCTATCTTGCCAAAAGCAATCTACAGATTCAATGCAATCCCCATCAAAATTCCAACTCAATTCTTCAATGAATTAGAAAGGGCAATGGGCAGATTCATCTGGAATAACAAAAATCCTAGGATAGCAAAAACTCTTCTCAAGGATAAAACAACCTCTGGTGGAATCACCATGCCCGACCTAAAGCTTTACTACAGAGCAATTGTGATAAAAACTGCATCATACTGGTATAGAGACAGACAAGTAGACCAATGGAATAGAATTGAAGACCCAGAGATGAACCCACACACCTATGGTCACTTGATTTTTGACAAGGGAGTTAAAACCACCCAGTGGGAAAAAACAGCATTTTTAACAAACGGTGCTGGCAAAACTGGCAGTTATCATGTAGAAGAATTCAAATTGATTCATTCCTATCTACTTGTACTAAGGTCAAATCTAAGTGGACTATGTGTAGTGGCTAATCCTGGTTGTCAACTTGACTATATTTGGAATGAACTACAATCCAGAATTGGAAGGCTCACCAGTGACCCTTATCTGGAGGCTTGGAGATCCTTATCTGACCTTGGTATGGAGATCTTGAGCCATAGTGGCTATGGATTCCAGAAGATTGAATCTCCGAGTTTAAGGAACACACCTTTAATCTGGGCTACACCTTTCTTCTGGGATTAAAGGTGTGGTGGAACACACCTTTAATCTGGGCTACACCTTCTGCTGGAGACAATATAAGGACATTGGAAGAAGGGAGTCTAGCTCTTTCTCCTTTGCCTGCTTGCTGTGTGAGACTGAGTAACTGCTAGATCCTTAGACTTCCATTCACAGCTGCGACTGAACAATTGTTGGGAATTGGGCTGCTTCTTGGTCATGATGTTTGTGCAGGAATAGAAACCCTGACTAAGACACTATGGAACTCCACATAAAACCAGAGACACTGAAACTTATAGAGGAGAAAGTAGGGAAGAGCCTCGACGATATAGGTACACGGGGAAAATTCCTGAATAGAACAGCAATGGGCTGTGCTGAAAGATTGAGAATCAACAAATGGGACCTCAAAAAATTGCAAGGCTTCTGCAAGGTAAAAGACACCGTCAATAAGACAAAAAGGCAACCAACAGATTGGGAAAGGATCTTTACATATCCTAAATCAGATAGGGGACTAATATCCAATATATATAAAGAACTCAAGAAGGTGGACTCAAGAAAATCAAATAACCCCATTAAAAATGGGGCTCAGAGCTGAACAAAAAATTCTCACCTGAGGAATACCCAATTGCAGAGAAGCACCTGAAAAAATGTTCAACATCCTTAATCATCAGGGAAATGCAAATCAAAGCAAACCAGAGATTCCACCTCACACCAGTCAATGGCTAAGATCAAAAATTCAGGTGACAGCAGATGCTGGTGAGGACGTGGACAAAGAGGAACACTCCTCCATTGTTCGTGGGATTGCAAACTTGTACAACCACTCTGGAAATCAGTCTGGCCGTTCCTCAGAAAATTGGACATAGTACTACCTGAGGATCCCGCAATACCTCTCCTGGGCACATATCCAGAAGATGTTCCAACCGGTAAGAAGGACACATGCTCATCTATGTTCATAGCAGCCTTATTTATAATAGCCAGAAGCTGGAAAGAACCCAGATGCCCCTCCACAGAGGAATGGAAACAGAAAATGTGGTACATTTACACAATGGAGTACTACTTAGTTATTAAAAAGAATGAATTTATGAAATTCCTAGGCAAATGGATGGACCTGGAGGGCATCATCCTGAGTTAGGTAACCCAATCACAGAAGAACTCACATGATATGTACTCAATGATAAGTGGATATTAGCCCAGAAACTTAGAATACCCAAGATACAATTTGCAAAACACAGGAACTCAAGAAGAACGAAGACCAAAGTGTGGACACTTTGTCCTTTCTTAGAATTGGGAAGAAAAGACCCATGGAAGGAATTACCGAGAGAAAGTTTAGAGCTGAGACGAAAGAATAGACCATCTAGAGGCTGCCATACCCGGGATCCATCCCACAATCAGCCTCCAAATGCTGACACCATTGCATACTCTAGCAAGATTTTGCTGAAAGGACCCAGATATAGCTGTCTCTTGTGAGGCTATGCTGGGGCCTAGCAAACACAGAGTGTATGCTTACAGTCAGCTATTAGAAGGACCACAGGGCCCCCAATGGAGGAGCTAGAGAAAGTACCCAAGGAGCTAAAGGGAACTGCAACCCTATAGGTGGAACAACAATAAGAACTAACCAGTACCCCCTGGAACTCATGTCTCTAGCTGTATATGTATCAGAAGATGACCTAGTCGGCCATTAGTGGAAAGAGAGGCCCATTGGTCTTGCAAACTTTATATGCCTCTGTACAGGGGAATGCCAGGGCCAAGAAGTGGGAGTGGGGGGAGGGTTTGGGGGACTTATGGGGTAGCATTGGAAATGTAAATGAAGAAAATACCTAATAAAAAAAAGAGTAAAGAAATTGCAGTGGATAAATTTGGGACAGGATCTGGATTTCTAACAATGACAGGATCCAGATCTCAAACAAATGTTAGTATGTGTATTAAGACTCCTAACCTTTATTAATTAGTCATATTAAATTTACTTTTTTCTCTTCCACAATATTTAATGTAAGTTGTATTGATTATTCACTTTCTAATTATGTTAGTGTACTAAAATCTGGCATGTCTGTTATGATGGTCTATCAACCAGCTTTTGTTTTATTGACTGTGACTATGACTGGACGTTGGTATTCTGGAAAAACAAAAGCTTACAAATATTGGAAATAGGGAGTCAGGATTTAAGCAGAAACAAGATAGTAGGGTTTGATTATTGCTGGTATAGCAGCTTTGGTTACAATAAAACCAAGCACCACTGCATCTACAACTGCTTTGACACAAGAAGTTAAGACAGCCACTTTTGTTAATCATTTCACAAAAAAAATGTTACTAATGCTCTGAGTATTCAAGAAGATTTAGCTACTTGGTTGGAACAACAAATTGATACTCTTTATAATACTATTCAAATTATTAGAGAGGATGTTCAGAGTTTAGTAGTAAAAAGCAATCTCAAGTGTCATGATATATATCAATGGATTTATTTCACTTCTAAAATTTACAATGACATTCACTATAATTGGGAGGAAATGCAAAGACACCTGCAGGGTATTTGGCATAATTCTAACACTTCTCTGGATATTTTAAGTTTGTATATTGAGATTATAAATTTAAAGAATGCTGCCCCTGCTTTGCTGAGTTTTGATGCTGCTGATACTGCTGATGAAATTATTCATGGCTTAAGGTCATTATTTCCATCTTAGTGAAGCTTCAAGATTGGCTTATATAGTTTGATCATATTGGCCCTTCTCGTCCTTGGAATACTTGTATTTCTGCCCATTTTTATAAAACTTGCCTTTAACAGCATCAACATGTTGGCAGCCAAAATACATGTCCTGAAATTAAAAATGGATCTCCTGACAAAACCATTAGTTTAACAGGCTGACAGTCAATGACGGCTAAGATCCTGTATAGAACCTTACCAACATATGACAAAAGTGCATTGCCTTGGATAATGCATTTTTCAATGATGGTTAAGGAAGGAAGTTATTCTTGTTAGAGCAACATAAGACAAAGTCTTGTTTATGAAATAACAAGGGGGAGATATGGAGGGTTCTTGGTGCAACTTCAAGGAAAATGGCAAGAGTTTGACATTGGGATAGGATGAGGAAGTAGGCTCAAGATCTTGATCTTAATAAATTTCTAAATACATGGGACCTTTGTTCATGCCTTGATGTTCCTAAGAACTAGCCATATTCTTTGCATGTTCTTATAAAGATATAAAAGCAGACTGGAAAAAATCATACCCACTTTAGCATTTGCTGGAGTCGTGTTATCATAGGGTGTAATTGTCTTTTCTTGTTTTAATCCCTCTCCCTCAAAATGTTGTTAACAGACTGAGTAGACATGGTCACCTTTTTATGTGCATACATATGCATATTCATATGTTAATAAATATAGTTTAAAGGTAAAAGTAAAGCAAAAAAATCAAAAGTATATATTATTTAATAGAAAATATATTGAGTAGTTATTAAGAGAAAGTATTAATTTAATAATAATAGTAATAAAATTAACATTTGTGAGTGATTTTTATGTGTACTACATTAACTTATCCTAATAATAATAACCTATTACATAATTAATTAGGCATAGGTATTAATAGATAAGGTATAGGTATTAAGATTAATGCATAATTAATCTTCATGTTATTTGAATAAAGAAATTATATTTTTGTGCTTTATTATGCTTCCTAATTCTCAAAAGATTCATTTAAGTAAAAACTACGGTTTCTGTGTTTATAGAAACTTGAAAAGCAGCTTTGATATTGATTTTACACTTTATCCAAAAAGGTTATGTTTATGTAGTTCCTTCGAAATCATCATTCTTTGTTCAGGGTGCACACCCATATAAATATTCTTTACTCTTTGGATACCCTTTACCTGCTCTCCCAAGAGGTTGTTGGACAATGAATGTATAAATTGGTACAATGCATCAGCTACACACCATGGGATAGAATTTGGATTTATAAGCAATTTCTGCTTGAACTTGGGCAACTTAATTTTTCTGTTTTTAAGATTGGGGCAATGACCTTGTTGGACATCATTGGAAAAAAATGCCCTTGGTCCTGTGAAGACTTGATGCCCTAGCATAGGGAAATTCGAGGGCAGGGAGGCAGGAATGGGTGGGTGGGTGGGGAAACACCCTCATAGAAGCAGGGGGAGAGGGAATGGGACAAAGGGTTTCTGGGGGATACAATGAAAGGGAATAACATTTGAAATGTAAATAAAGAAAAGATCCAATTAAGAAAAAGAGTTTGGTCCAATGATAGTGTTTATGTCATAGGGTTATTTTGGAAACCAATGTGCCAGGCACAAGCCCAGGCAGTTCTTTCTTGTTTGGTTCCTCTTGAGGCAGCAGAGTGGGAAGTATGTGACTAGGGTAAGACTTAGTCTTATGAGATGTTTAGGGCTGCAGCTTAATAATAAAACTTTTACCTATCTTAAGTTTGTCACTTTGCTTTTGTAGATGACCTGCCTTTTGAGTTTCTCTGAGATGAGAAACACTTTAACACCTCATCTTAAAACAGTAGAGAATTAAGTAAAGTAACCTTTGTTCTATTTATGCAGGAACTGCACTGCTCTACCTTCTAGCCTGCTAGTTGAAGTTGCAGGAAGAAAATGGGACACATTGAAAGTGATTTTAGCCTTTATTTCTTAGTTTTTAAGTTCTCAAAAAAGTTTCTATAAAAGGTCTCCTCCAAAAGTACTCTCTACTCCCTTCTTCTAATCTTCTTGCTTTCTGCTCTGATGTCACAATAATGCCCTTACTCTCAATACCATTACTCCCAATGCTATGCTTTTACTTCTAAGTTCTTCTTGAGTTAAACTTTAAAAAAATTTTCCTTAGTGACTTTCTCTCTTTGTCCTCATCACTTATATATCTTTCAGAATACATGATCACATAGTAAAAAGTTTATCACATGTTTACACATAAATTCAAATCATAAATTGAATAAAATTTACAACAGAGAATGTTTATATTCATTTCCATTAGCAGTAATTATCTGGCTAAATATTCATCATCTGTCATCAGCTCTACATATTCTTAGAGAGTTAAAAACCATAACAATTTGTGACTAAGTATTAGTGAAGTTTTGTATAAATAAACCCAGTCAATATTTTATCTTTTGTCCTGTCACCTATAGTAAATCCTGAGTTCCATTTTTATGATCATTGGTTAATGGTTTTACACTTTCTTGGAACCTACTCCATTAACTCGTGACACTAGAAGACTTGCTGAGTTCTTAATGCAGTTTGAATTAGAAAAGATATAATAGCAGTGCTATTATAAAAGAGCTTAACAATTACTGACAAAATTTTAGGAATTATTACAGGATCATCAGTAAAAATTGAAAACTCATCTATTTGTCTATATAGCATCACTATATAATAGTGCATCTTCATTATTCTGCAGAAATCTGCTAAAATGGGTGGATTAATACCTAGTGATTAACATATATTTAATAATAACAGAAAAAGCATATTAATAGCAGAAATATTTCCTAAAATGAAATTCTCCTGTGCCTTGCCTGCTGGAGCAAAGAGATTTTAATCCAAAGTGAATCCATCTCAGTAAGATAAATTGCTAATTTTTGGCTTCTCCTAGATAGTTCCTGGCAACAATGGGTTATTAAGATACTCGAATAGAATAAAGCTGGACACATATTAAATGTCAAAACAGGTAACTAATGGGTTCAGACATGTAGTGTAGTAAAGGCTAGATGCAGAGGAAGGTCTATATTACCTAATATATATATATATATATATACAGAGAATGGTGAAGAGCTGGAAAGTGTGGGATTGAGGAAGACAGTGAAAATGAGAACTTGGTGAACTATATTTAAATGATTGAATATGGCAGAAGAATTCAGAGTTCTCAGGATAGAAGAGAAGAAAATAATAGATGAAATGGCAGTTTTGGTGTTTCATGCCTTGGTTATTGTGAACAAAGCCATGAGAAACATTCATATTCAGATTTTTCTATGAACCTAAATATTTTATATATGTAGAACATTAACATACCTTGCATCCTAAAGTCAAAGTTGTGTTTATGGTGATATATGCTTTATTACAAAACAAGGCAATTATAAAAGCAAAGGGAGTGGTATTTAATAAAGGGGTAGTAAAACCAAGCAAATAAAAACCTAATAACACTGTACATATAATTTTCCCAGAGGTCTGTAAAGTTTTAACATCTAGAATAATTTCAGAGAATAAATACAATGGAGGAATTCCGAAGTGCTTATAGATATAACGGCATTATGTAAGTTTACAAAAAAATCATCTACGTTTTAGAAATTAGAAAATTATTTGTCCAGTCACAAAATTCTTTGCTATTATAATATTAGTTTTTAAGATTGACTTTTACAAAGGTGATTCTACTATAATTATTCTGAAAGTAATAGATATTCTGTAAAAGTACTAGATTAATAACCAATTACATAGCCATGGCCCTTGTCTTACATTGCCTTGACTCTGTGCAGTGTTGACACTTGAATTTTTTTTTTTGCTGTCAAACTCTTTTTTATTAGATATTTTCTTCATTTACATTTCAAATGCTACCTCGAAAGTCCCATATACTCTCTCCGATCCCTGCTCCCCAACACTCCCACTCCTGCTTCCAGGCCTTGGCATTGCCCTGTCCATATGTCCAATTTTCTGAGAAACTGCCAGAGTGGTTGTACAAGCTTGCAATTCCACCAACAATGGAGGAGTGTTCCTCTTTCTCCACATCCTTGCCAGAATCTGCAGTCACCTGAATTTCTGATCTTAGCCATTCTGACTGGTGTGAGGTGGAATCTCAGAGTTGTTTTGATTTGTATTTCCTGGATTATTAAGGATGTTGAATATTTTTTCAGGTGCTACTCAGCCATTTGGTACTCCGCAGTTGAGAATTATTTGTTTAGCTCTGCACCCCATTTTTTAATAGGGTTATTTGATTTTATGGAGTCCAGCTTCTTGAGTTCTTTGTATATATTAGATATTAGTCCACTATTGGAATTAGGATTGGTAAAGAACCTTTCCCATTCTGTTGGTGTCCTTTTCTCTTATTGACAGTGTCTTTTGCCTTACAGAAACTTTGCAGTTTTATGTGGTCCCATTTGTCGATTCTTTATCTTATAGCATAAGTCATTGCTGTTCTGTTCAGGAATTTTTCCCCTGTGCCCATATCTTCAAAGCTTTTCCCTACTTTCTCCTCTATAAGTTTCAGTGTCTCTGGTTATATGTGGAGTTCCTTGATCCACTTAGACTTGAGCTTTGTACAAGGAGATAAGAATGGATTAATTCACATTCTTCCAAACTATGAATACAAGTTGAATTAGCACTATTTGTTGAAAATACTGTCTTTTTTCCCACTGGATGGTTTAGCTCCTTTGTCAAAGATCAAGTGACCATAGATGTGTGTGTTCATTTCTGGGTCTTCAATTCTATTCCATTGATGTACCTGTAAGTTTTTATCACAATTGCTCTGTAGTACAACTTGAGGTCAAGCATGGTGACTCACCCGTGGTTCTTTTATTGTTGAGAATAGTTTTTGGTATCCTAGGGTTTTTGTTATTCTAGATGAATTTGCAAATTGCCCTTTCTAACTCTGTGAAGAATTTTGAGTTGGAATTTTGATGGGGATTGCATTGAAACTGTAGATTGCTTTCAGCAAGAGAGCCATTTTTATTATATTAATCCTGCCAATCCATGAGCATGGGAGATCTTTCCACCTTCTGAAATCTTCTTGAATTTCTTTCTTCAGAGTCTTGAAGTTCTTATCATACAAATCTTTACTTCCTTAGTTAGAGTGACACCAAGGTATTTTATATTATTTGTGACTATTGTGAAGGGTGTTGTTTCCCTAATTTCTTTCTCATCCTGTTTATCCTTTGTGCAGAAAAAGGCCACTGATTTCTTTGAGTTAATTTTATATGCAGCTACTGCACTGAAGCTGTTTATTAGGTCTAGGAGTTCTCTGGTAGACATTTTAGGGTCACTTAAATATACTATCATATCATCTACAAATAATAATGTTTTGACTTCTTCCTTTCCAATGTGTATCCCCTTGATCTCCTTTTGTTGTCTAATTGCTCTGGTTAGGATTTCAAGTACTAAACTGAATAGGAAAGGATAAAGTGGGCAGCCTTTTCTAGTCCCTGGTTTGAGTGGGATTGCTTCAAGTTTCTCTCCATTTAGTTTAATGTTGGCTACTGGTTTGCTGTATATTGCTTTTATTATGTTTAGGTACGGGCCTTGAATTCCTGATCTTTCTAAGTCTTTTATTATGCAGGGGTGTTGAATTTTGTCAAATGATTTCTCAGCATCTAATGAGATGGTCATATAGTTTTTTTCTTTAAGTTTGTTTATATAGTTGATTATGTTGATGGATTTCTGTATATTAAACCATCCCTCTATCCCTAGGATGAAGTCTATTTGATCATGATGGATGATCATTTTGATGTGTTCTTGGATTCAGTTTTCAAGGATTTTATTGAGTATTTTTGCATCAATATTCATAAGGGAAATTGGTCTTAAGTTCTCTTTCATTGTTGGGTCTTTAAGTGGTTTAGGTATCAGAGTAATTGTGTCTTCATAGAATGAACTGGGTAGAGAACTTTCTGTTTCTATTTTGTGGAATTGTTTGAGGAGAATTGGAATTAGGTTTTCTTTGAAGCTCTGATAATCTCTGCATTAAGCCCATCTGGTCCTGGGGTTTTTTTCATTTGGGAGACTATTAATGACTGCTTCTATTTCTTTATTGGATATGGTACTGTTTAGATTGTTTATCTGATCCTGATTTAATTTGGTGTCTGGTATCTTTGTAAAAAAATTGTCCATTTCATCCAGGATTTCCAGTTTTGTTGAGTATAGCCTTTTGTAGAATGATATGATGATGTGTTGGGCTTCCTCAGGTTTTGATATGTCTCCTTTTTCATTTCTGATTTGCTTCTTTTTGTTTTAGAGCTTCTAGGTGTGCTGTCAAGCTGCTAGTGTATGCTCTCCCTAGTTTCTTTTTGGAGTCACGCAGAGCTATGAGTTTTCCTCTTAGGAATGCTTTCGTTGTGTTGCATAAGTTTGGATATGTTGTGGCTTCATTTTCATTAAACTCTAAAAAGTCTTTAAAATCTTTCTTTATTTCTCCCTTGACTAAGTTATCATTGAGTAGAGTGCTGTTCAGCTTCCATGTGGATGTTGGCTTTCTATCATTTATGTTGTTATTGAAAATCAGCCTTAGTCCATGGTGATCTGATAGGATGCATGGGATAATTTCAATATTTTTCTATCTGTTGAGGCCTGTATTTTGACTAAGTATATAGTCAATTTTGAGGAGGTACCATGAGGTGCTGAGAAGAAGGTATATCCTTTTGTTTTATTATAAAGTGTTCTGTAGATATCTTTTAAATGCATTTGTTTCATAACTTCTGTTCATTTCACTCTGTCTTTGTTTAGTTTTTGTTTGCAGTATCTGTCCATTGTTGAGAGTGGGGTGTTGAAGTCTCCCACTATTATTGTGGTGTGCAATGTGTGCTTTGAGTTTTACCATAGTTTCCTTAATGAATGTGGATGCCCTTGCATTTGGAGCATAGATATTCTTGGAAGATTTTACCTTTGCTGTGTATGAAGTGCCCCTCCTTTTCTTTTTTGATAACTTTGGGTTGGAAGTTGATTTTATTCAATATTAGAATGGCTACTCCAGCTAATTTCTTGAGACCTTTTGCTTGGAAAATTGCTTTCCATCCTTTCTGAGGTAGTGTCTTTCTTTGTCCCTAAGTTGGGTTTCCTGTATGCAGTAAAATGTTGGGTCCTGTTAGTCTATGTTTTCTTATTGGGGAATTGAGTCCATTGATACTAAGAGATATTACAGAAAAAGTAATTGTTGCTTTCTGTTATTTTTGTTGTTAGATTTGGGATTCTGTTCTTGGGGCTATCTTCTTTTATGTTTGTTGAAAGATTGCTTTCTTTCTTTTTCTAGGGCATAATTTCCCTCCTTGTGTTGGTGTTTTCCCTTTATTATCCTTTGAAGGACTGGATTCATGGAAAGATATTGTGGGAATTTGGTTTTGTCATGGAATACTTTGATTTCTCTATCTATGGTATTTCAGAGTTTTGCTGGGTATTGTAGCCTGGGATGGCATTTGTATTGTCTGAGTGTCTGTATCACATCCATTTAGGATCTTCTGGTTTTCATAGTCTCTGGTGAGAATTCTGGTGTAATTCTAATAGGTCTGCCTTTATATGTTACTTGACTCTTTTCCCTTACTTCTTTTAATATTCTATCTTTATTTGGTCCATTTTGTTCTGATTATTATATGTCTGGAGGAATTTCTTTTCTGGTTCAGTCTATTTGGAGTTCTGTAGGCTTTTTGTATGTTCATGGGCATCTCTTTCTTTAGGTTAGGGAAGTTTTCTTCTATAATTTTATGAAGATCTTTGCTGGCCCTTTAAGTTGAAAATCTTCATTCTTATCTACTTCCACTATCCGTTGGTTTGCTCTTATCATTGTGTCCTGGATTTCCTGGATGTTTTGAGTTAGGATCTTTATGTATTTTGTATTTTCTTTGATTGTTGTGTCCATGTTTTCTATGGAATCGTCTGCACCTAAGATTCTCTCTTCCATCTGTTGCATTCTGTTGCTTATTCATTCATCTACATTTCCTGATTTATTTCCTGGGATTTCTATCTCCAGACTTGTTTTTCCTTTGTGATTTCTTTATTGATTCTACTTCCATTTTTAGATCTTGGATTTTTTTTTTCAATTCCATCACTTGTTTGATTGTGTTTTTCTGTAATTCTTTAAGGGATTTTTTTGTGCTTCCTCTTTAAGGACTTCTACCCTTTTAGCAGTGTTTCCTCTATTTGTTTAAGTGAGTTATTAATGCCCCTCTTAAAATCTTCTACCACCATCATGAGATATTATTTTAAATTCAGATCGTGTTTGATGGGAGTGTTGGGGTATCCAGAACTTGCTGTGTTTGGAGTACTCTGTTCTGATGAGGCCTAGTGGCCTTGGTTTCTGTTAGTAAGTTTCTTAAGTATGCCTTTTGCCATCTGGTAATCTCTGGTGTTAGATGTTCTAGCTGTCTCTGGCTGGAGCTTGTTCTTCTTGTGATTCTGTTAGCCTCTGCCAGCACTCCAGGGAGTCCAACTCTCTCCTGATTCCCAATTGTCAGAACACTCTCTGCAGGCAAGCTCTCCTCTTGCAGGGAAAGTGCACAAAGCTCTGCTGCACTGATCTGCCTCCTGGCAGAAAGTGAAGACCGGAAGGGACTCTGTCCAAGAAGATCTGTTGCTTCTGAGGCCCATGCACTCTCCTGCATGGAGTAGTCTCTGAGATATCTGGGATACAAGATGGGACTTTCACAGGAGTCCTGGGGTCAGAGCCCTCCCTGGAGGTCGACAGCCCTCTGGTGGGGAAGGTGCCCAGAAGTCTGGGTCTCAGCTCTGCCTCCTGGCTGAGGATGAAGGCCTGAAGGGATCCTGTCCAAGAAGCTCTGTTGCTTCTGTGGCCTGCGTGCTTTTCTGAGCGGACTGGTCTCTGAGACCCAGGATACAAGATGTCTCTCTCACCTGAGTCCTGGGGTCGGAGCCCTCTCTGGAAGGCAACTCTCCCCAGTGATCCTAAGATCCTGGATTTGTTAGTGTGACTGCTTCATGAAGAGTCCTCTGGGGGACCTTGGGACCATCCACCGACCAGTATGAACAACAGCCACTGGTCCTGTGGGTTTCCTGTGTCCCTTTTCCTGCTGGCACAGGCCCCTGCTGCTTGTTTTGGAACAGATGTTGCATTCCACGAACCATTGATCCCAAGATCCTGGATGTGCTAGGGCACCTGCAGTGTGGAGAGTCCTCTGGGGACCATGGGACCATCCACCGAGTTCGTGCCCATGGTGGCCTGGCAACACTTGAATCTTAACTCTTGTATATATCAGACAAGTATTTCACCCCTGAGCTACATCCTAAAGCCATCGTTGAGTTTCTTGCTTCTACATAAATGAAATTCCTCCATTGGGGATCAGGGTAATGTTTTTTTCAGTAAGTCAAAAAGATCAGATAGGATGTAGATTTAAGCATGCACACAGGAGAACTACCTTTTTAACTTCAGTTGTTCATCAATGAATAAATAAAGCCTACATTATGTCATTTGCACAGGAAGATTATTCAGTTGGTCAAAAGTCCAATGTAAAAAGTACAAATAGCATATTTATTGTGTTTGCACAGAAATAGATGAAATATTCATAATATTTTAAAAGCAACATGAGAGCATACAAGCTAGGAGTAATGAAGAATATGGGTCTTTCCTGAACTGTAACCTTCTCAAGTTCAGCCTAGAGAAGCTCTTAACCAGAAGACTTGAGGTTAGGGTGTCTAGTGTCTGAATGGTTACTTCTTGATCCTCATGGTTATAAAAAAGAGTTAAATTTTGTGGTCTTGTAAGTTGTGTAATTTTAAGTATAATAATTGGTATTAGCCTCCTGAGAACATCACAGTATGGATACAAGGTAAAGTAAATGATAGAAATTTTAGAGAATTCTCCAGGGTCCATCTTTTGATTTTTCTGGGTTCTTGAATCAGAATGACCTGATTTGAAGTTTAAATCTACAGCTTATTGACATTACATTTTAGAGGTTGCTTTTTTCATTAATTACTGATAATAATTAGTTTTGAATTTAGATTATTAAACATGAGAGAGTGTTTGTATGGCTATAATGGTGTCTAGACTGCAACAAGCAGAAAGTAGGTACTAGGGATCATCATTACTGTCTTCAATATCAGTGTTAGGTCAGGAACTGTGCCAAGGATCAGCACTGCTTTCACAGTCTCACTGTGTTTGGCACTGGCAACTACCCGTCAGCTAAAAGACCCATAAAGGAAGGATGAGTGTATATACATACATATATACATACATACATGTATATATGTATGTGTATGTATATGTATGTATGTGTATATATATGATTTATAGATCCCTGCTTCTAGATATTCTTGTATCTGCCTAGGACACAGAATAATTTCTTATATAAAGTTGCACATAATTTTAAAGCTGCAATGACATTCAGCATTGAGGAAATATAGTTAAACAAGGAACAGCCTTGTGAAGCATCATGTGAATTAATTTTAAAAAAAACACATTGAGATAAATGGAAATTATCAGTAAGAGAAAGTGGATCCATCTGGAAAAAGGAACTGAGAAATATTAGCCTGACACTAGAAAGCTGTCTATAGAGTGAGCAGTGAATAGAGCAGAAACGTAGACAACAGAATCTAAGGGGAAAATGTAAGGAAGATAAAAAGATTGAAAACTGTTATGAGAGTAGCTAGAGTTCCACAAGAAGGTTGAAAACAGTCATTTAACTAGCTCAGCTTTTGGTTGGTAACCAGAAAACAGCCTCAGATAATAGCAGGCCTGACAAGCATGAAGCTGCAATGAATGTCTATTCACAGACTATTTGGGGCTAACTGATGCAGTTATTTCACAAGAGATTTAAAAGAACATTGGAAGAGAAATTGAGAATATTTTACACATAGGAATTTTTACAGTTTATCATGATATTTACTCATAGCCATAACATATAAAACTGTTGTAAACTGCAGTCAAAATCTTTCAAAATTGTTTAAATTGTTATATATATATATCAGATTAGAAATGTGTGGAAAGGATACTTCTCAGCATTCACTTTTATTTCCCTGAAGCCAATTCTACTTGCATGCCAAGTAGATGTTGGAAATTTTCCATTGACTATTACACAAATTTCAAAAAGCCAATGCATTGAATCAGAGGATAGTTTATGGCCCATTAACAATACATTCGCTTCTCAGAACTGTAAACATGGCCTTATGGATCTTAATGTAATTGTTTAGGATGAGTGTGTTGGCAAGCAGTGTTGGAATCTGTTAACACAGTCTGGAAAGCAACATGTTTTAAGCAAATCTGCAAAATGTTACCAACTCATTAAGCTAAGAGGTTTATGGCTCAGTGTTCTAAAGCAATTTTATAAGACTCTGAACAAAGCGGTATATTCATTTATGATATGCCATGATTGATGTGTGTGCAGGAGGAGTTGCTGTCTTTGTCAAATTATGCTAGCATGCCATCATATTGTTGATATTTGCCTACAAATATTTATTGCATACTATACACAAGTAAATAGTGCAGAAAGGCATTCTATGCACATCCCATGGAATATATATTGCTCTATTTAAGCATACTATGGAAAAGATACTTCAAATGCCACATTCTACATATGCAATATCAGTATTAATAGATTCCCAATCTCCTACACAGGCTTTTAAATTTAATTTGTCCTTGATACCCAGAATTAGTTAGGTGGATGTGAGAGATTGTGCAGTCTAACCCAGTACTCTGTGAACCAACACATTGTACAGCCACCCAAGTGAACAGATTCTCTACCTGTAATGCCAGCTTTCATGTTTCAAATGCAAAATTCTAAGTTTCAAAAGACTAAGAAAACACAACTCAAGCAGGCACAGAATTAACTCTAAAGACTGAAAATTTCATTAATTTTTCACTTGCAACCTTAGTGCTTCAGTCTTTTTTTCTTTCTTTTATTTTTTCTTTTCTTTTATTGGATATTTTCTTTATTTACATTTCAAATGTTATCCCCTTTTCCAGTTTCCCCTCTGGACTATCCCTGTCCCATTATCCTCTCCATGCTTCTATGAGGGTGTTTCCCCCACATATCCTCCAACTCTCACCTCCCCACCATGACATTACACTACACTGGAGCATCTAGCTTTTAGAGGACCAAGGGCTTCTCCTCCCATTGATGCCCAACAAGGCCATTCTGTGCTACATATGCTGCTGGAGCTATGGGTCTCTCCATATGAACTCTTTGGTTGGTGGTTTAGTCCCTGGGAGCTCTTAGGGGTGGAGGTGGGCAGTTGGTTGATATTGTTGTTCTTCCTATGGAGTTGCAAACCCCTTCAGCTCCTTCAGTCCTTTCTCTAATTCCTCCACTGGAGACCCCATGCTCAGTCCAATGATTGGCTGTGAGCATCTGCCTCTGTATTTGTCAGGCTTTGACAGAGCCTCTCAAAAGACAGCTATATCAGGCTCCTTTTAGCACACACTTCTTGATGTCCACAATAGTGTCTGCGTTTGGTGACTGTATATGTGATTGATCCCCAGGTGGGGCTGTCTCTAGATGTCATTTCCTTCAGTCTCGGCTCCAAACTTTCACTTCGTATTTCCTCCTGGGAGTATTTTGTACCCCTTTCTCTTTTTTAAAAATTTTATTTTATTTTTTATTAGGTATTTATTTCATTTACATTTCCAATGCTATCCCAAAAGTCCCCCACACGCTCCCCTACCCACTCCCCCACCCACCCACTCCCACTTCTTGGCCCTGGCGTTCCCCTGTACTGAGGCAGATAAAGTTTGCACGACCAATGGGCCTCTTTCCACTGATGGCTGACTAGGTCATCTTCTGATACATATGCAGCTAGAGACACAAGCTCTGGGGAGTACTGGGTAGTTCATATTGTTGTTCCACCTATAGGGTTGCAGATCCCTTTAGCTCCTTGGTTACTTTCTCTAGCTCCTCCATTGGGGGCCCTGTGATCCATCCAATAGCTGACTGTGAGCATCCACTTCTGTGTTCACACTTTGGTCTTCTTCTTGAGCTTCATGTAGTCTGTGAATTGTATTGTGGTTGTTCCAAGCTTCGGGTTAATAATCACTTAACAGTGAGTACATATCATGTGTGTTCTTTTTTTATTACGTTACCCGACTCAGAATGATATTTTCTAGTTCCATCCATTTGCCTAAGAATTTCATGAAGTCATTCTTTTTAATAGCTGAGCAGTACTTCATTGAGTAAATGTACCACAGTTTCTGTATCCATTCCTCTGATGAGGGACATTTGGCTATTATCCAGTTCCTGGCTATTATAAATAAGACTGCTATGAACATAGTGGTGCATGTGTCCTTATTAAATTTTGGAGCATCTTCTGGGTATACACCCAGGAGTGGTATTGCCAGGTCCTTAGGTAGTACTATGTCCAATTTTCTGAGAAACCTCCAGACTGATTTCCAGAGTGATTGTACCAGCTTGCAATCCCACCAACAATGGAGTAGTGTTCATCTTTCTCCATATCCTTGACAGTATCTATCTGTTGTTACCAGAGATTTTGATCTTAGCCATTCTGACTGGTGTGGGGAAGAATCTCTGCGTTGTTTTGATTTGCATTTCCCTGATTTCTAAGGATATTGAACATTTCTTTAGGTGCTTCTCTGCCATTAGATATTGCTCAGTTAATAATTCTTTGTTTAGCTCTGTACCCCATTTTTAATAGGGTTAGTTGATTTTCTGGAATCTAACTCCTTGAGTTCTTTGTATATATTTGATAATTGCCCTCTAGAGGATGTAGGTTTGGTAACATCTTTTCCAAATATGTTGGTTGTAGTTTTGTTCTACATTCGCCTTACAGAAACTTTGCAATTTTTTGAGGTCCCATTTGTCTATTGTTGATCTTAGAGTATAAGCCATTGGTGTTCTGTTCCAGAAAATTTTCCCTGTGCCCATGTATTCAAGGCTCTTAACACATTCTATTCTATAAGTTTCAGTGTATCTGGTTATATGTGGAAGTTCTTGATTCACTTGGACTCAAGCTTTGTACAAGGAGATGAGATGGATCGATTTTCATTCTTCCACATGTTTGACCTCCAGTTGAACCAGCACCAGTTGTTGAAAATGCTGTCTTTTTCCCATTGGATGGTTTTAGCTTTTTTTTCAAAGATCAAGTTACCAAAGGTGTGTGGGTTTATTTCTGGGTCTTGATTTCTATTCCACTGATATACCTGCCTATCTCTGTACCAATACCATACAGTTTTTTATCACTTTTGCTCTGGAGTACAGCTTGAGGTCAGGAATGGTGATTTCCCCAGAAGTTCTTTTATTGTTGAGAATATTTTTCACTATCCTGGGTTTTTGGTTATTCCAAATGAATTTGCAAATTGCTCTATTTAACTCTATGAAGAATTGAGTGAGAATTTTGATGGGGATTGCATCAAATCTGTATATTGCTTTTGGCAAGATGGCCATTTTTACTATATTAATACTGCCAATCCATGAGCATCAGAGGTCTTTCCATCTCCTGAGATCTTTGATTTCTTTCTTCAGAGACTTGACGTTTTTTTCATAGAGATCTTTCACTTGCTTGGTTAGAATCACACCAAGGTATTTTATATTATTTGTGACTATTGTAAAGGGTGTCACTTCCCTAATTTCTTTCTCAGTCTGTTTGTGTTTTGAGTGAAGCAAGGCTACTGATTTGCTTGAATTAATATTATATCAGGCCATTTTGCTGAAGTTGTTTATCAGCTTTAGCAGTTCTCAACTGTAATTTTTGGGTCACTTAGGTATACTATCATAGCATCTGCAAATAGTGAAATTTTGACGTCTTCCTTTTCAATTTGTATCCCCTTGACCTCCTTTTGTGTCTAATTGCTCTGGCTTGGTCTTTGAGTTCTATATTGAATAGGCAGGGAGAGAGTGGGCAGCCTTGTCGAGTCCCTGATTTTAGTGGGATTGCTTCAAGTTTCTCACCATTTAGTTTGATGTTGGCTACTGGTTTGCTGTATATTGCTTTAACTATGTTTAGGTATGGGCCTTAAATTCCTAATCTTTCCAAGACTTTTACGATGAAGGGGTCTTGAAATTTGTCAAATGCTTTCTCTGAATCTAATGAGATGATCATGTGTGTTTTTTTGTTTTTTGTTTTTGTTTTTGAGATTGTTTATATAGTGGATTACATTAATGGATTTCCATATATTGAACTACCCCCTCATCTCTGGGTTTAAGTCTATTTAGTCATGGTGGATGATCATTTTGATGTTTTCTTGGATTTGGTTTGTGAGAATATTTTTGAGATTTTTTGCATCTATATTCATAGTGGAAATTAGTCTGAAGTTTCTGTTCTTTGTTGGGTCTTTGTGTGGTTTAGTTATAAGCATAATTGTGGCTTCGTAGAATGAATGAATTGGGTAGTGCTCCTTCTGTTTCTATTTTGTGCAACAGTGTGAAGAATGTTGATATTTGGTTTTCTTTGAAGGTCTGATAGAATTCTGCACTAAACCCACCTGGTTTTGGTTATTTTTAGGTTGGGAGTCTTGTAATGACTACTTATATTTCGTTAGGGGTTATGGGACTATTCAGATGATTTATCGATCCTAATTTAACTTTGCTACCTAGTATCTGTATTGAAAATTGTTGATTTAATCCAGATTTCCCAGATTGTTGAGTATAGAGGTTTTTTTTTTTTTTGTTTTTTTTTTTGTTGTTGTTTTTTGTTTTTTCAGGATCTGATGATTTTTTTTAATTTCCTAAGGTTTGGTTGTTATGTCTTCCTTTTCATATCTGATTTTGTTAATTTGGATACTGTTTCTGTGTCCTCTGGTTAGTCTGGCTAAGGGTTTATCTATCTGTTGATTTTCTCAAAAGGACCACCTCCTTGTTTTGTTGATTCCCTGTATAGTTCTTTTTATTTCTACTTGGTAGATTTCAGATCTGAGTTTGATTATTTCCTGCTGTCTATTCCTCTTGGGTGTATTTGCTTCTTTTTGTTCTAGAGATTTCAGCTGTGTTGTTAAGCTGCTAGTATGATATCTGCATATTTGGAGGCACTCAGAGCTATGAGTTTGTCTTTTAGCAGTGGTTTCATTGTGTCCCATATGTTGGAGTATGTTATGCATTCATTTTCATTAATCTCTAAAATGTCTATAATTTCTTTATTTCTTTCTTGACTAAGTAATCATTGAGTAGAGTGTTGTTCAGCTTCCCCATGTATGTGGGCTTTTTTATTGCTTTTGTTGTTATTGAAGACAAGCCTTAGTCTGTAGTGGTCAGATCAGAAGCATGCAATTATTTCAATTTTCTTGTATCTGTTATGGTGTGTTTGTGACTTGTTATATGTTTAGTTTTGGAGAAGGTATAATGAGGTACTAAGAAGAAGGTATATTCTTTTGTTTTAGGATGAAATGTCCCAAATACATCTGTTAAATCCATTTGTTTCACAATTTCTTTTTTATTTTTCCTTTTGGCGTGGTAGAAACAAAACTCTAGAAGGTTTTAGTTAACCAATCAGATGTTTGTATCAATAATTTCTCATTTCACAAGATGCCAATACAATAATTTCAGAACCAATTGAAAAAATAAAAGAGGGCCACCTAGATTAGCCAAATTATCCCATTTATGTTATCCTTTATGGTATCATAATTGCCTGTGGATATTTCAAGCCGTGCTGGTTCAGGTTCTTCTTCCTGTCTGTCCGTTTCCATCTTGGCTTCTCCCTCTCTCATGAGATGCTCTCTGTCTCTGCCACTCTTAGCTCTGACTCCCCCTTTCCCTGTCCAATCACAGGCCTCCTGCTGCCCTAATATTTTTGTGTGATTGGACAGGGAATATCCTTTCATATATCACCCTTTCTGTTTAAATAAAACATAAAAACAACTTTTCTTTCAAAATATAAATTGAGAACCACTATTACCATTTTGTAATTATAAGATAGAAAATAGACCTAACACCCAGTCCATCATTTTTTTTCATTCAGATAGAACATTGTCATCTATCCTAAATTAAAAGACTGATGATTCAACCAGACTTATGTCTTGGCTTTATATTGTATCCCATCTGAAAACCATCATCTCAAATCTGTTCTCTCAAAGTAAATGGCTCAGATTGGCTAGGAGACTATAAGTAGTTTTTCAAACCTGTCAGAAGTCTGGGAATGACTAACATTGACAGAAAACATATAGGAAGCTTAACACAGCTTCCACAACTGAGACAAATTATAGAGAGAGCTGCCTACCTATATAGTACCAGTTAGTCAGTAAATTGGAGCATCTGTCTCTTTTAAGCCTTTTGGTGAAGGATCATCTGACAGACCCTAGAGAAATAGGAAATTAAAGAATAGCCTAAAGAGGGCGTGGTGGCACACACCTTTAATCCCAGCAGTCAGGAGGCAGAGGCAGGCAGATTTCTGAGTTCAAGGTCACCCTGGTCTACAAAGTGAGTTCCAGGACAGCCAGGACTATACAGAGAAACCCTGTCTCGAAAAACAAAAACAAAAACAAACAAACAAACAAAAAAGAGTAGCCTATTCTGTTTCAGCAGAACTAAGATATCCTAACCTGTAAATTGTATCCTTTTTCTGGACAGTATTTTTTCTGTAGATGAAATGAGGCAATTCTTGCCTAGTGGCTGTTTCATTACAACTGGAGCAACTCCATTGATACTCAATTTCTTCTTTGAACCCAAGAAAAGGCTATACTGTCAGGAGCAGACTTGTCTCAACAACAAGTGAATAAATAACATTAGATGTCACATTCTGAGGATTTCTGACGTTTTTGAAATCTATGTAAAGTAATCTGGGCTGTTCTCCGTTAACTACTCTCAGCTATTTCTAATTAAAATATCTGAAAACACCCTAACACTAAACTCAGAGCCATGACTTTGCTATTTGGCCCTTAACTCACAGGTGTAAACATCTCAGATCAGTTTGTAATAACAGTTATAGAGGGACTGGGTCTAAGTCTTGTACATCTAAAATTTTTGTATCAATAGAAGAAATTTAAACCAATGAAAACCTTGGTCTTGCATCTAAATATATTCTGTCTCCAAATAAGAAATTATGATTTCTTAGTAACAATTAAAATGATTTCTACATAATGAGATTATGGCTATACAATCAAATTTAGCTATTCTTCCCTGTTCCAGTTATGGCCATTTCTACATTCCCTAGAACAACCTATAATAACCCCCTACAGCCTCAAAACCCAGAGACCTGGCTTGACAACTCTTCATAACTTCTTCAAGCTAAATATGGGCATTGAGATATATTGAAAGGGGAAGGAAGAGTAGGGAAAATAGGAGAGTTGTTTGGCCTTAAGAAGGCCACACCAACAATTGATTTAGTCTCTGAAGTCTGTCTCTTGACTGGATCCAGGTGAAAGTCAGGATGTCAGGAGTTCAAGCAGGTCAGTCCAGCATGTCTGATGGGGAGATTCACCAACGCTGTACATTCTATAATACACAAATCTCAAAACAAAATTTTAGTGTCGTCAAGATATATTTTTTTATTTGATTGTCTGGAATCTAATTCTCTGGTGGTCTCCTTTTGTCACATCTGATCCATATAACTATGGAAGGTGTAAAGACCCTAACCACCTTTTCTAAAAATGCAAAGACAAGACCTTTCTCCCAAATCAACATATCCTTGTGCCAGTAATCAGAAAACTCTTTATTTAGACCTCTCTCCCAAAGGAATAGTGTAACCACAAAACTCAAAATCACACCCATTTTGAAAATTAAAACAATCCAAAACAATAAAATAAACTAAAATACTGTATTAGGCCTCATCTATTTTTCCAAGCAGGAATATAACCCAAGATTCCCGTGGAGCCCATGTTAGACAGAATTAGAGTTTCCTGTAAAGTGTAATAGAGCAATATATCTTTCTTTTCATACCACCTATCTGTTGCTCTCTCTACCTGGAGTCACAGACATTAATAATTAATACCTGATCAAAATAGGCAATGATTATCACTGCACACTCAACTCTGGAGTCAGTGACTAATGTTCCCTATCCTAGTTCCAAATCACTGGCGAAATTCCACACGTTATTCAGACAGAATCTGTATATAAATCTATCCTAAATTCAAATAATCCCAGGTTTTAATTCACAGTTCAATCCCTCTGCCCTAAAAATTAGTCAACTTCATTCTTCTCCTAACTCAGAGCAGCCTGCAATATCCCATAGCAAAGGACCTTAGAGCCTGCTTTATTTCAAAGCCTGCGCTTGAGTCATGTGACTCATCTAGTGCTACCTTCCTCTCACTTAGAAAATGAAACTAACTCTCAGGCTACTAATCTTAAATTTCTAATGGATTCGTGCCCAACATGTTGGTTTGGCACCTGTTGCGGGAAATACTTAAAAATGTCCAGCAGGCTTCCCGTGCTACTGCCAGCAACTCTCCAACTGGTACAGTCCTACTTGGCGACTTTTTGCCCACCAAGGCTGGAGCTCCAGAATTCCTTTCACTGTCATGCCAGCCCCATGCAATGACCATCTACCCCAAGGTCAGATGCCACAACACCCATTTATCCAGTAAAAACAAAACTGTAGAAGCTTTTGATGAACCAATCAGATTTTTGCATCAATAAGTTCTCACTTCACAAGATGCCAATTCAATAATTTTAGAACCAATTGATATCGATAAAAGCTGCCCACCTAGATAAGAGAAATTATCGCAATTTTTCTATCCTGTATGACATTTTAACTACCTGTGGCTATTTAAAGCCTCGCTGTTTCAAGTTCCTCTTCCTGTCAGTCTGTTTCCATCTTGACTTCTCAGGTTCACAACTTCTGTTAGTTTCACTGTGTCTCTGTTTAGTTTCTGTTTCTATGATCTTTCCACTGATTAGAGTAGGGTGTTGAAGTCTCCCACTATTATTGTGTGATGTTCAATGGGTACTTTGAGCTTTAGTAAAGTTTCTTTATGAATGTGATTGCCCTTGCATTTGGGGCATTGATGTTTAGAAGTGAGACTTTCTCTTGGTGGATTATTCCTTTGATGAATATGAAGTATCTTTCTGTATCTCAATCGATAACTTTTGGTTGAAAGTCTATTTTATTGGACAGTAGCATGGCTATTTCATCTTTATTTTTGGGACCATTTGCTTGGAAATTTTTTCCAGCATTTACTCTGAGGTAGTGTCTGTTTTTGTCACTGAGGTGAACTTCCTGTATGTTGCAAAATGCTGGGTCCTGTTTACATATCCAATCTGTTAGTCTATGTCTTTTTATTGGGGAATTGAATCCTTTGATGTTAAGAGATATTAAGGAATAGTTATTATGGCTTCCTGTTATTTTTGTGGTTAGAGGTGGAATTATGTTTGTGTGGCTATCTTCTTTTGGGACTGTTGAAAGAAGATTACTTTCTTGCTTTTGCTAGGGTATAGTTTCCTTCCTCATGTTGGAGTTTTTCCACTTATTATCCTATTTGGGGCTGGATTCGTGGAAAGATATTGTGTAAATTTGGTTTTGTCATGGAATATCTTTTCTCCATCTTTGCTAATTGAGAGTTTTGCTGGGTATAGTAGCCTGGGCTGGCATTTGTGTTCTCTTAAGTTCTGTATGAACCTACACGTTATTAGTGGTGGAGGATGTGAGATGGTACGTTGGTACAATAGGTGCTTGAAGGTAGAATAGATGAAATCCACCCAAAATTTGTAACGGGGACAATGATAAAGAACCGGCTTCTTAATTGAAATTAATTTTAAATAGCTGAAATATAATTGTTGATTTAACATTTTAATATCATTGTATATACATAGTTAAGGTTTACACTATTAAATTATATTTCTTCTCAGATATAAAATTTGAGGATGAGTGAAGTACTTCTATTGAGTTATTGGTACTTGTTCTGGATATCCCTGGTGCTGTTTGTATTTTTATGTTAATTCATCTTTTCTAAGAGGGGTTGTCTGAACAAGGAGGAGTGAATCACATTCTCAGGACTTCATGTTACCCTTCTAATGAATAAAGAACCCCATTACTGGGTGAGTAGGCAGAACTTCCAGGACAGAGGGAGGAAGAGAAGAGGCTTTTTGACAGGGACAGCTGGAGGACAAGATGTAGCTACTAGTGATTCCTGGTTTAGATGGCAAATTCTGCAGGATTTGCCACCAGAGGATTTAGATATAATATGGCTTACAAGATTAGGATTCTAGTTGTTGTGCTCAGCAACTAAATTACCATTGATTTAGAACTAAGTTTGGGTGGTTTCCTTCGTGTGGTGGCTCAACTGGGTTCCAGAGAGAAAGGTACTGTGGCAAAGCTTGGGTTTGCAAGAAGTGCACCCCAAAAAGCTATGAGAATTTTGAAGCATGGGGTTGGCATGGTAATGACCTGCCAGTGGGTACTTAGAGAACTTGGAGAGATAGTGGAGCTCTGGATCAGAGAGTCTACACAAGATGAGAATAAGCCTGCCCTGCCTGCCAGTGCCTGGCCAGACAGCCCGCCAGGATCTGCCAGTGTAGCATGAAATATATTTTTAAATATTTCCCACAACAGGTAATTATAATTGAAAAATCAATACTGTTGAACGTTAAGAGAGAAAAATGTTGTAACATTTATTAAAATAGCTTCTAACTGCTTTATTTTTCATGTGTGTTAATAATGACCTTGTAGTTTTTTTTTATTATTATTAGGTATTTAGCTCATTTACATTTCCAATGCTATACCAAAAGTCCCCCATATCCACCCACCCCCACTCCCCTGCCCACCCACTCCCCCTTTTTGGCCCTGGTGTTCCCCTGTACTGGGGCATATAAAGTTTGCAAGTCCAATGGGCCTCTCTTTCCAGTGATAGCCGACTAGGCCATCTTTTGATATATATGCAGCTAGAGTCAAGAGCTCCGGGGTACTGGTTAGTTCATAATGTTGTTCCACCTATAGGGTTGCAGATCCCTTTAGCTCCTTGGCTACTTTCTCTAGCTCCTCCATTGGGAGCCCTATGATCCATCCATTAGCTGACTGTGAGCATCCACTTCTGTGTTTGCTAGGCCCCGGCATAGTCTCACAAGAGACAGCTACATCTGGGTCCTTTCAATAAAATCTTGCTAGTGTATGCAATGGTGTCAGCGTTTGGATGCTGATTATGGGGTGGATCCCTGGATATGGCAGTCTCTACATGGTCCATCCTTTCATCTCAGCTCCAAACTTTGTCTCTGTAACTCCTTCCATGGGTGTTTGGTTCCCAAATCTAAGGAGGGGCATAGTGTCCACACTTCAGTCTTCATTCTTCTTGAGTTTCATGTGTTTAGCAAATTATATCTTATATCTTGGGTATCCTAGGTTTGGGGCTAATATCCACTTATCAGTGAGTACATATTGTGTGAGTTCCTTTGTGAATGTGTTACCTCACTCAGGATGATGCCCTCCAGGTCCATTCATTTGGCTAGGAATTTCATAAATTCATTCTTTTTAATAGCTGAGTAGTACTCCATTGTGTAGATGTACCACATTTTCTGTATCCATTCCTCTGTTGAGGGGCATCTAGGTTCTTTCCAGCTTCTGGCTATTATAAATAAGGCTGCTATGAACATAGTGGCGCATGTGTCCTTCTTACCAGTTGGGGCATCTTCTGGATATATGCCCAGGAGAGGTATTGCTGGATCCTCCCGTACTACTATGTCCAATTTTCTGAGGAACCGCCAGACTGATTTCCAGAGTGGTTGTACAAGCCTGCACTCCCACCAACAATAGAGGAGTGTTCCTCTTTCTCCACATCCAAGCCAGCATCTGCTGTCACCTGAATTTTTGATCTTAGCCATTCTGACTGGTGTGAGGTGGAATCTCAGGGTTGTTTTGATTTGCATTTCCCTGATGATTAAGGATGTTGAACATTTTTTCAGGTGTTTCTCTTCCATTCGATATTCCTCAGGTGAGAATTCTTTGTTCAGTTCTGAGCCCCATTTTTTAATGGGGTTATTTGATTTTCTGAAGTCCACCTTCTTGAGTTCTTTATATATGTTGGATATTAGTCCCCTATCTGATTTAGGATAGGTAAAGATCCTTTCCCAATCTGTTGGTGGTCTTTTTGTCTTATTGACGGTGTCTTTTGCCTTGCAGAAACTTTGGAGTTTCATTAGGTCCCATTTGTCAATTCTCGATCTTACAGCACAAGCCATTGCTGTTCTGTTCAGGAATTTTTCCCCTGTGCCCATATCTTCAAGGCTTTTCCCCACTTTCTCCTCTATAAGTTTCAGTGTCTCTGGTTTTATGTGAAGTTCCTTGATCCACTTAGATTTGACCTTAGTACAAGGAGATAAGTATGGATCGATTCGCATTCTTCTACATGATAACAACCAGTTGTGCCAGCACCAATTGTTGAAAATGCTGTCTTTCTTCCACTGGATGGTTTTAGCTCCCTTGTCGAAGATCAAGTGACCAGAGGTGTGTGGGATCATTTCTGGGTCTTCAATTCTATTCCATTGGTCTACTTGTCTGTCTCTATACCAGTACCATGCAGTTTTTATCACAATTGCTCTGTAGTAAAGCTTTAGGTCTGGCATGGTGATTCCGCCAGAAGTTCTTTTATCCTTGAGAAGACTTTTTGCTATCCTAGGTTTTTTGTTATTCCAGACAAATTTGCAAATTGCTCATTCCAATTCATTGAAGAATTGAGTTGGAATTTTGATAGGGATTGCATTGAATCTGTAGATTGCTTTTGGCAAGATAGCCATTTTTACAATGTTGATTCTGCCAATCCATGAGCATGGGAGATCTTTCCATCTTCTGAGATCTTCCTTAATTTCTTTCTTCAGAGATTTGAAGTTTTTATCATACAGATCTTTCACTTCCTTAGTTAGAGTCATGCTAAGATATTTTATATTATTTGTGACTATTGAGAAGGGTGTTGTTTCCCTAATTTCTTTCTCAGCCTGTTTATTCTTTGTATAGAGAAAGGCCATTGACTTGTTTGAGTTTATTTTATATCCAGCTACTTCACCGAAGCTGTTTATCAGGTTTAGGAGTTCTCTGGTAGAATTTTTAGGGTCACTTATATATACTATCATATCATCTGCAAAAAGTGATATTTTGACTTCCTCTTTTCCAATTTGTATCCCCTTGATCTCCTTTTGTTGTCGAATTGCTCTGGCTAATACTTCAAGTACTATGTTGAAAAGGTAGGGAGAAAGTGGGCAGCCTTGTCTAGTCCCTGATTTTAGTGGGATTGCTTCCAGCTTCTCTCCATTTACTTTGATGTTGGCTACTGGTTTGCTGTAGATTGCTTTTATCATGTTTAGGTATGGGCCTTGAATTCCTGATCTTTCCAACACTTTTATCATGAATGGGTGTTGGATCTTGTCAAATGCTTTTTCTGCATCTAACGAGATGATCATGTGGTTTTTGTCTTTGAGTTTGTTTATATAATGGATTACATTGATGGATTTTCGTATATTAAACCATCCCTGCATCCCTGGAATAAAACCTACTTGGTCAGGATGGATGATTGCTTTAATGTGTTCTTGGATTCGGTTAGCGAGAATTTTATTGAGGATTTTTGCATCGATATTCATAAGAGAAATTGGTCTGAAGTTCTCTATCTTTGTTGGATCTTTCTGTGGTTTAGGTATCAGAGTAATAGTGGCTTAATAAAATGAGTTGGGTAGAGTACCTTCTACTTCTATTTTGTGAAATAGTTTGTGCAGAACTGGAATTAGATCTTCTTTGAAGGTTTGATAGAACTCTGCACTAAACCCATCTGGTCCTGGACTTTTTTTGGTTGGGAGACTATTAATAACTGCTTCTATTTCTTTAGGTGATATGGGACTGTTTAGATGGTCAACTTGATCCTGATTCAACTTTGGTACCTGGTATCTGTCCAGAAATTTGTCCATTTCGTCCAGGTTTTCCAGTTTTGTTGAGTATAGCCTTTTGTAGAAGGATCTGATGGTGTTTTGGATTTCTTCAGGATCTGTTGTTATGTCTCCCTTTTCATTTCTGATTTTGTTAATTAGGATTTTGTCTCTGTGCCCTTTAGTGAGTCTAGCTAAGGGTTTATCTATCTTGTTGATTTTCTCAAAGAACCAACTTCTCGTTTGGTTGGTTAATTCTTTGAATAGTTCTTCTTGTTTCCACTTGGTTGATTTCACCCCTGAGTTTGATTATTTCATGCCGTCTACTCCTCTTGGGTGAATTTGCTTCCTTTTTTTCTAGGGCTTTTAGATGTGTTGTCAAGCTGCTAGTCTGTGCTGTCTCCCGTTTCTTCTTGCAGGCACTCAGAGCTATGAGTTTCCCTCTTAGAAATGCTTTCATTGTGTCCCATAGGTTTGGGTACGTTGTGGCTTCATTTTCATTAAACTGTAAAAAGTCTTTAATTTCTTTCTTTATTCCTTCCTTGACCAAGATATCATTGAGAAGAGTGTTATTCAGTTTCCACGTGAATGTTGGCTTTCCATTATTTATGTTGTTATTGAAGATCAGTCTTAGGCCATGGTGGTCTGATAGGATACATGGGACAATTTCAATATTTTTGTATCTATTGAGGCCTGTTTTGTGACCAATTATATGGTCAATTTTGGAGAAGGTCCCGTGAGGTGCTGAGAAGAAGTTATATCCTTTTGTTTTAGGATAAAATGATCTGTAGATATCTGTCAGGTCCATTTGTTTCATAACTTCTGTTAGTTTCACTGTGTCCCTGTTTAGTTTGTGTTTCCACGATCTGTCCTTTGAAGAAAGTGGTGTGTTGAAGTCTCCCACTATTATTGTGTGAGGTGCAATGTATGCTTTGAGCTTTACTAAAGTGTCTCTAATGAATGTGGCTGCCCTTGCATTTGGTGCGTAGATATTCAGAATTGAGAGTTCCTCTTGGAGGATTTTACCTTTGATGAGTATGAAGTGTCCCTCCTTGTCTTTTTTGATAACTTTGGTTTGGAAGTCGATTTTATCCGATATTAAAATGGCTACTCCAGCTTGTTTCTTCAGTCCATTTGCTTGGAAAATTGTTTTCCAGCCTTTCACTCTGAGGTAGTGTCTGTCTTTTTCCCTGAGATGGGTTTCCTCTAAGCAGCAGAATGTTGCTTCCTGTTTGTGTAGCCAGTCTGTTAGTCTATGTCTTTTTATTGGGGAATTGAGTCCATTGATATTAAGAGATATTAAGGAAAAGTAATTGTTGCTTCCTTTTATTTTTGTTGTTAGAGTTGGCATTCTGTTCTTGTGGCTGTCTTCTTTTTGGTTTGTTGAATGATTACTTTCTTGGTTGTTCTAGGGCGTGATTTCCGTCCTTGTATTGCTTCTTTTCTGTTATTATCCTTTGAAGGGCTGGATTCGTGGAAAGATATTGTGTGAATTTGTTTTTGTCGTGGAATACTTTGGTTTCTCCATCTATGGTAATTGAGAGTTTGGCCGGGTATAGTAGCCTGGGCTGGCATTTGTGTTCTCTTAGTGTCTGTATAACATCTGTCCAGGCTCTTCTGGCTTTCATAGTCTCTGGTGAAAAGTCTGGTGTAATTCTGATAGGCCTTCCTTTATATGTTACTTGACCATTCTCCCTTACTGCTTTTAATATTCTATCTTTATTTAGTGCATTTGTTGTTCTGATTATTATGTGTCGGGAGGAATTTCTTTTCTGGTCCAGTCTATTTGGAGTTCTGTAGGCTTCTTGTATGATCATGGGCATCTCTTTTTTTATGTTTGGGAAGTTTTCTTCTATTATTTTGTTGAAGATATTAGCTGGCCCTTTAAGTTGAAAATCTTCATTCTCATCAATTCCTATTATCCGTAGGTTTGGTCTTCTCATTGTGTCCTGGATTACCTGGATGTTTTGAGTTAGGGTCCTTTTGCATTTTGTATTTTCTTTGACTGTTGTGTCGATGTTCTCTATGGAATCTTCTGCACCTGAGATTCTCTCTTCCATTTCTTGTATTCTGTTGCTGATGCTCGCATCTATGGTTCCAGATCTCTTTCCTAGGGTTTCTATCTCCAGCGTTGCCTCGCTTTGGGTTTTCTTTATTGTGTCTACTTCCCCTTTTAGTTCTAGTATGGTTTTGTTCATTTCGATCACCTGTTTGGATGTGTTTTCCTGTTTTTCTTTAATGATTTCTACCTGTTTGGCTGTGTTTTCCTGCTTTTCTTTAAGGGCCTGTAACTCTTTAGCAGTGCTCTCCTGTAATTTTTTAAGTGACTTATGAAAGTCCTTCTTGATGTCCTCTATCATCATCATGAGAAATGTTTTTAAATATGGGTCTAGATTTTCGGTTGTGTTGGGGTGCCCAGGACTAGGTGGGGTGGGAGTGCTGCGTTCTGATGATGGTGAGTGGTCCTGATTTTTGTTAGTAGGATTCTTACGTTTGCCTTTCGCCATCTGGTAATCTCTGAAGCTAGCTGTTTTAGTTGTCACTGTTAAGAGCTTGTTCTTCAGGTGACTCTGTTAGCCTCTATAAGCAGACCTGGAGGGTAGCACTCTCCTTAGTTTCAGTGGGCAGAGTATTCTCTGCAGGCAAGCTCTCTTCTTGCAGGGCAGGTACCCAGATATCTGGTGTTCGAACCAGACTCCTGGCAGAAGTTGTGTTCCACTCACTAGAGGTCTTAGGATCTCCTGTGGAATCTTGTGTGGGCCCTTGCGGGTGTCAGGCGACTCCACTGGCAAGGTAGCCCGGGGCTTGAGTGGAGCTGAAGGGGCTTGTGCCCCAGATCAGGCCCGGGTATCCTGCTTCCCTATGTACCGCAGTCTCAGGTTCCGCGCGATTGGATTGGGGCAGGCGCTGTGTTCCACTCACCAGAGGTCTTAGGATCCCGTGGGGAGTCCCGTGTGGGCCCTTGCGGGTGTTGGGCAAGACTCTGCTGGCAAGGTAGCCCGGGGCTCGAGTGGAGTTGAAGGGACTTGTGCCCCAGATCAGGCCCGGGTAGCCTGCTTCCCTATGTACCGCAGTCTCAGGTTCCGCGCGATTGGATTGGGGCAGGCGCTGTGTTCAACTCACCAGAGGTTTTAGGATCCCGTGGGGGGTCCCGACCTTGTAGTTTTAAACTGTTTAAAATTGTATTTATTATTTAATTTGTGTGTGTGTGAATGGGCAACTATGTCACAACATGTATGTGGAGGTTAGAAAATAGCCTGACTCTGGGTCCTTGTAATCAAACTCAGGTCTTCATACTTTGGATTAAGCAGCTTTATTTGGTAAGTTATCTCATCAGTCAATATATTATGTTTTAGCAATTTATAATTCTGAGAAAGTATGACAGTTTCTGAATATTTGATGTTTTAAATAAAATAAGCATTACATACACAAATCTCTTAAAAAGTGCTAGCAGTTTGCACTATACGTATTTTTCAGTTGTGTTTACTTGATATAAAATTTTGTGGGAAATACGTAATCCACTGAGAATGTTGAGTTTTTGGATAAAAGACTAGCTCAAAATTGAGTCAATAAAATCATGGAATCTGATCTTAAGCCCATAATTTCCAGTTCCAAGTTAAAGTTTTCTTCTCAATTTCAGAATTATGCACATATATACATATGTACAAATACTAAAAGATGATTTATTTGATAATCAATTATATGTACTAGAACATTAATACTTCCACTAATGCTACTGATCGAATATGATTTACTAAGAAGTCCAGATCTATCATTTGAGAGACTAATAGAAATACTTTGAATAAAGAGTTCTCTAGAAATATACAGAAGCTGGCATTATAGGACTCCTAGCACTTAGTAGGAGTAAGTAAAGTAGTAAAAGTAAATAATGTAAATTTTTTTACATTAGTAAAAATAAAGAGGTAAATAAAGTAAAAATAAAGTAGGTAAAAATAAAGAGGTATCATGTTGAATATTGTGATGTTACAAAGAAATGATTACCACCTCATTCCATGTTCGTTTTCTACCTGATGAAGAGTTCAGAATCAAATCGATGTTGGTAAATTCTTCCTATTAACAACATTTTCCCCCATAGCAGACTGCTAACATGCTTTTAATGAAGACACTAAATAGTTTCTTGCTGTATAGTGTAAGGAAAACTGAAGGACGGGCCTCAGTTTCAAAACAAAAATAATGTTTCCTTACTGTGTCCCAAAATAAATAAATAAACAGGAGTAGAGAAATGTTGCCTGTAATGTGTTTAGTTAATAAAAAAATAATCTTAAGTAGAAAATTATATTGAGAAAACTCCATGGAAATAAATGTTTGTCAAAAATGAAACTGATTCACTTTACCAAATTTCTGCTCAGAATAATTCAGGTCGAAGTTTTTCGTTTATTTCTGATGAAAGCCTAAACTTGAGTCAGTGTGGTAGTAATTTAGATTTACTAATTTTTTGTCTAGATTTATTATTTTATAAAGCACAAATATCCCATTTAGAAAATGACTTAACATGATTTTTATTTGGAACAATATCTCTTAGAAAGGAACCAGAATGTGATATTTATATATTGGAATGCAAAGATATATTAACTTCAATTGCTTATCCTTTGCTTGTATTGAAGGCATAATAGAGGATGGAAGAGAAGAATAATCCTCAGTTTCCTCAGTGGGTACCCTTTTACTTCCTTTGAGTAGCTTAACTTACGTTTCACCCAAAAGCTTGCGACTACTAAGCTGTTTCATTATGTGTTGTCTCACAAAGAGTTTCATTAATAGTACTTTTCACAAATCAATGGAAACTACACAGTTCATGTAACTTTAATGCTTTCTGTTTGCACTGGGAGGATGGAACATTTACAGAATAGTTTAGTCCCTCTGGGGAGAAAACGTGCTCTGCATGAGACTTTCCAGGGATGTAACTGGCTGCTTCCACTGGTTGCCACATCAATCTTTAAATCTTCTGTAATGGACGTTCCTGTGATTTTTCAAGCATAATTGATATTTAGAAGTGGATTTAATTATGAGGTTTTTGTTTGTTTGTTTGTTTGTTTGCTTGCTTGCTTGCTTTCCTGTATCCAAGAAGCTTTCCCATGAAAGGTTTGGCTTAAACTTTACATGTTCTTTGTGAAGGGCACTCTTATTTGATGGAAAACTGTGTATTATGTGGGAATTTCATTTAAGCAGGGAGAAAGAACTTGAGATTGTGAGTAAAGTCTCTTGATGAGCTGCAGTTAAAGGTCTTCACACAAATCTCTGAACTATTATGTGTCATGGAACCAGTCTGATCCATGAGACTATAACTAGGACCATAATCTTTCTCTGCTGCCAGAGGAAGGTCACAGGTTTTCCAGAGGAGTCTTGTGAAGTCCTGCATGGCCTAAGGCAATGCTTTTCCCACCTTTCATCCTTTGGAAGGTGTTAGTCTTAGGATGAATAAAACACTCCAATTAAGAGCTATTAGTTTTCTCCTTTGTAATGGCAGGTCAAGATCAAAACTTGACTTCTGTAAATGTTCTCAAAGTTTTCTTTGGCTACCAAATGGAAAGTGTACAAAAATACAGGCCTATATTTCTCATTATACTGGAAGCTGAAAATTCAAGATCAAGGCATCAGCAAATTCAATATCTGTTGAGAGCCCGTTTCTCTTCCCAGAAAGTGGTACCATCTTGTTGCATCTTCATATCATACAAGGCAGTGAGAGGAATCTTGGAAGTCTCTTCTTTAAAGGATAAATTATACTCAAAATTCCACCCACATGACACTTTCAAAATTCTACCTACCAAACCCATCAATGTGGCTAGATAAAAGATGTGAATTTTGAGAGAAAACAGATACACAGTCTTCTTTTTGTCTCTTCATTAAAAGAGAACAAGAAATTAGATTTTTCTCTTGAATTGTAGCTTGTGTAAATTGGTAAAACACCAGACCTACCAGGGTGACAAGGACAATCTGTCATTCCTGGGATTATTAGTGGAACAAAAAGAAGAACACAGAGTAAGGGCATTTCTTAAATAATATTTAGGTCCATGGAAAGCTTAATATGTGAATGGCTTGTTCAAACTTCATCCCATTTACCTACGTATACTTATGATAGTCATAACATTGGCCAGACTCTATACTGAAAAAGGCTTATAGACAGAATCTAATCTGCTTTATATCCATGTGATTTGTAGTGCCTTTTATTCTAAGTTCAGGGACTACTGTGTTGACAGAAAGATCGGGTTTAATTTATAATAATGGTTATACTTATAGGTGTTGGTGAGATGGCTCAGAGAGTTATAAGTCCTTGCTGATAAGATTCATGACTTGATTTCCATCTCTGGCCCCTATACAGTAAAGTCCAACTGAGTTCTATAAGTTGTACTCTGACCGCCACAGGCAATCTATGGCACAAGGTACTGTACAAATACAAATAAAGTAATTAACATTTTAAAATAAAGGCTTTCCCTGGGAATCTGCTAGCACAATGGCCAAGAAAGCAGGTATGATAATAATAGACTTGCACTGCTCCTCTCCTCCAATTCCAACCCCTCCGTCTCCTCTCTTTCTTATCTGCTCTTATCTCCAGAGGATCTTGGAGATCTTCTCCAGCCTGCCAGCCCAAGCCTATCAGAGAATCCAATAGGCCAGAGAAACTGCAAGCTTCAGATATTCACTTCCCCACTTCTCCTAATCCATCCACCAGTCCCATCCCAAGATCTGTGGAAGACGATGGGCTATGGCCTCTCTTCTAACTTTCAGCTCCATCCTCATGGGACTAAGCAGATCCTGATTAAACACCCTAATTTGCTCACTCCAGTGAAACCCACTGAGAATCTCTCTGCCTTTCTTTTAATGCATAGTCATTCTTTTCTTTTTCTTTTTTTATTAGATATTTTCTTTATTTACATTTCAAATGTTATCCCCTTTCCTAGTCTCCCCTCCAGAAATCCCCCATCTCCTCCCCACTCCCTGCTCCCCAACCCACCAACTCCAGCTTCCTGGCCCTGGCATTCCCCTACACTGGGGCATAGAGCCTTCATAGGACCAAGGGCCTCTCCTCCCATTGATGACCGACTAGGTTATCCTTTGCTACATATGCAGCTGGAAACATGAGTCCCACCATGTGTACTCTTTGGTTTGTGATTTAGTGCCTGGGAGGGCATACTCATTCTTAAGAGTATGTTCCCAATACCTAAAAGTCATCGTACTCAGATGCTCTGGTAGCAAAATCTATCAGGAGCTCAGAAACATTCCCTACTAGGCAATACCCCAAGAATCAGAGCAGGCAATAAAAATCAAGGAGCAGAATACCCACCTAACACCAAGGACATTTACAATTGTTCCAAATCCAGATGCCAAGATGGCAACATAAAAACAAAATCAATGTCAGCAATGGCAATATGTCTCCATTAAAGCCCAACAAATCTATTATAGAAACCTTGAGAAATGCAACATAAGTGAACCACAACCCAAGGGTCTTAAAGTAGCCTTTACGAATATAAAATAGTCCTTAAATAGAAAGGTGTCTGTGTAGGTATGCATGTGTACACATCTACCAGAAGAACGCAGAACACCAGAACACAGAATATTTGGGCTAGAAAGCAAGTTTCTCTTAGCACATCATATAATTATCACAAAACACTAAAATTTACAAAGTAAAGAGATCAAATAATGGCTCTACCTGTCTCCTGGGAGCCCTGCTGCCATCCAGAACAACCAGGAGAAAGCCTACAGTCTCATGGAAACTCAATGACCACTTGTCAAAGAAGAAATTAAAAAAAAAAAAAAGAATTGAATGAAAATGAAAGCACAATATACCCATATAGCAAGGACACTTGTTCAACTGTGTTCATTGCTACTCTTTATAATAGCCAGAAATTGGAAACAACCTAGATGTCTGTCAACTGACAGCTGGATTAAGATTATGTAGTACATTTACACAATGGGGTATTTCTCATCCTTTAAAAACCAAAATCATGAAATTGAGGAGTATATGGATGGAACTTAGGTAATTGAGACTGAGAAAGACAAGTATAATCAGTACCTTGGTTAGGCACCATCAGAGCAGCTTCCTATTGCAGCAGATGGGTAAAATCACAGAGGTCTACAGACAGACATTATTCAGAAAGTGAGAACCCTTCAAACAGGCAATCCTAAACAAGATGTCTCCATTAAGTTCTTCCTTCTAGTGCTAAGGAACCTTAGAGAAGAGGAAATACAAACATGGCAAGAGTCAAAGGGAATGGAGGACACCGAAGCAGAAGACCTTTATAATGCAGCAGGACAATCATATATGAACTTAGAGAGACTCAGGCAGCATGTAAAAGGCCTGTGTGATTCTGTACTGGATGATGTCCTAGAGCTCAAAGGAGAAGTGGACAAATGGCCCATCCATAACCTAGAAGCTATCTTCTATTGATAACCACTTGTAAATAAAAATTTAATCTTCTCCCAGGTAATCTCACTGGGGGAAAGAATCTATTCTTAAGGTCAGACTGCAGGTCCAGAAGTAGATACAAAAATTTTAACTCACTGGCATCTTCGAGGTTCCTTGTCCCACAATCTAATGCCAGAGCTCTTGATTTTGTATTTGTTTTTCTTTTTGTATTTTTAATTTGTATTTTGTTTTTCCTATGCTAGGTCTTTTAAATATATATTATGGCTTCAGGTTATGTGTTTTTCTAGGATTCCTCAGTTTGAGAATGAGTGGGTCTCTGCATCTCAATTTGTGTCTTGTGTCTTTGTCTTGACTCTTTTCCCTTTGTTTGCTTTATTCTATTCAGATTTTTTTGTTGGTGTTTTATCTTATTTCATTTTATTGCTATTTCTTAGATCCCAATTTGTTTTCTAATTAGAGAGAGAGATTTGGATGTGAAGGAAGTAGAGGAGCTGGTTGGAGTAGAGAGAGGGGAAGCCATAGTCAGGTTACACTGTCTACAACAATAGATTTTCTGTGAAAACATTTACAAATAACTACACTGGTATTATCTTCACTATCTTAACTATCTGATCTACAAATTAACTTCTTTAATAAATCCTTCAGACTTTTTGGAAATTGAAAGAGAAAAAGTTATTTCTAGCATGTTTTCACTACTGACCTTGTCTCCTGCATTTGAAGTTATTTTTGTTTGTACAAGTAAAATTGGAAAATGGAAAGATTCTCACAACCCTCCTAAATTTCAGAAGGAATCATGAAAAAGTACTGTAAGAAAGGATGGACACCTACATGAGAATGAATAAGAAGCTCTTTATCATTGGCCATTTACCTCTAATCATTTTTCTTTCTTTATCTCAGTCATCATCTTCTTTTAACTTTTCTCATTTTCAGTTTTGTCTATAACTTCATATCTTAAGCTGGATCTTGCTTTTCTTGGCGCAGTAGCAGTCACTGTAGAAAGTGGGGGATGTTTTCCTTAAAAATCCATGGAAGTTTTCAACAGTCCTAAATCCCTGGGAAATTTATGTATCTGGGAATGTCTTCCATATACTTGAGAAAGTAATAGAGCTACTTTTAAAAACTCAATTCTCATGAATGTAGATATTATTAGCAACAATTTTGTTCTTAAATGGTTCAGTGGAAGGAATGATCTGTGTATGGTTAGTATTCATATATGTATGTTGCAGTCCATTTAATCTTTCTTCTGAGAGATAAATTAATTGATTCATACTTTCCATAAAAGTCGTCTGATTATACTACAGAATTTGTGATCACAACTTGGTTTAAGTCTTAGAATTCATGTTGAAGTATTTATATAAAATGTTGTTACATATCATGCAAATAATTTATGAAGCACATAATAATATACACTATTTTAAATGAAATATTACCTAAGTATCTCTTATGCTTCTCTGAACAATAGCATTGTTCACAGATCATATCATGAAGGATTTAACAAATATATTTTGTCACTAAGCAGAGTTAATTTAAAACATCAGTTGATTTACACAAAAGTTTAGTGAGTATATACCTGTGTGATGTGAAAATAGTCATATTATGTGTCTAATATAATAATCCAATAATCTTTGTTCTCTAAAATTTTACTAGACTTACTATTCTTCTGAATGAAACTAAAAACAAAACCCAGCTTTGTCTTTTATATCCATTTTCATCATATGAAGATGTACCCCAGAAACACACATATATTTGAATCCTACAATGTTTAATACATGATAAAGAACTCAGTAAGTGTTTATTTGGTACATAAAAAATATTGATTAAATTTCTTAAAAAGATCTATGATTGAAAGAGTATCTTAAGTGATGATATCATATTTATTCTGAATTAATTAATAAATTGCACAATGGATTGAGTGTACTCATCTGTTACTCCAGAATTTGGAAAGTTAAGGCAATCAGCTTATGTGTTCAAGGCCAGTCCAGACTAGAAGTACATGGATAAAGGACTAAAACAAAACCAGTACAAAGAGCAAGCAGCCTAGGTTACTAGATTATACATTGAAACACCCATAGGCAGCTAGATAAATAACTTTCTACAGCAGGTTAGCCCTAGAGATACAGATATAGAACACCTTGTTAATCGGGGAATAATTATAACCATGATATTCAATTTTTAAAAAACTTCTGGTTACAATGTGTATAGCAGGAAAATAAATGCATGTCATAGAGTTCCAGGTTATTTTAAAATTTAGAAATAGAACTAAGGAAGAAAAGAAAGTAATAGACTATATAACAGTGGCAAAAAGAACTCAGAAGAGAAAGCTTCAAGATTCAATCTGTTGTTATTAATATTATTGAGAGGTTAGGAAAAATAAGAATGACGATATGTTCACTGGTATGACAATACAGCTACAGCGATTAATGTTTTTATCATCATGGACATGATATTTTCTTTGGGAAAGAAAATAGAGAATAATTGAGGGGTGGTTAAAAATGGTAGATTCAACATGGTGTTATGAATATAATGGAAAATATGGTAACTACAGGGTGATGTGAGATCCATGAAAATGTTTTCTAAAAGGAAATAGTAGAGTACTGGAGAACTAACTCCATGGTATAGGACTTGCATGGAAAACATGAGGTTTTCTGTCCAGTCTCACAGACAAAAGAAAAGAAAGGAAAGGGAAGTGAAAGAAAAGGAAGGGAAAGGGAAAGGGAAAGGGAAGGGAAGGGAAGGAAAGAGAAAGGAAAGAGAAGGAAAGAGAAGGGAAAGGGAAAGGGAGGGAAAGGAAAGGAAAGGAAAGGAAAGGAAAGGAAAGGAAAGGAAAGGAAAGGAAAGGAAAGGAAAGGAAAGGAAAAGAAATGTGAAAAGGAAAACGAGTATAAAATAAAAGAGAAAAGAAAATGAAAGGTAAGAAAATGCAGAAAATTTGGGAGCATTAGGAGAGAAAATCAAAATCATCAAAATGGGAGCAAGGATTCATAGTGGATGGGAAAAGAAGAGCAGGTTCAGAAACAAGTACTTTGAGACTATTGAGTTATTTGAAATCCAGAACATATATGGATTAGAACGATAGAAATATCTCAAAACTATGAGGAAAGGAAAGTGAAGGGATGTTTGAGAGACTGTGGAGAACAGAAGAGAGACTGGGAATTGTGCTCCTCTTTCTTTATTTATAAAGTATAAAATATTATCTTTAGTTGTCTGGAGAAGAAAAGGGACATGTGGAGTTTGGGAGAGTTCATGGAGTAGCTAGTGAAACTAAGGAATGATCAAAGGAAAAGATGTGCTAGGGAAAAAATGAGAAGGCTGCTCTTTCTTGTTAAACATTTTATACTTGTGCTAATTCATTAGCAATTCAGATTGGTGGGTCTGACTTAATTATTCTCCAGCATTGAGTGTGATATGGAAGAAGATGATAGGTAATCTTAATTAGATTTGGGATTCTTCCAAGAAAGTATGACAGAGTAAGAGATATGTGAAGAAGTAATTGCAGTAGAGTGATAGATGCTGAACTATTACACTTGGTCCATAGAGTAATGAAAACACAGCACAGAGAGCTCAATGCAGAGGAACTGTCAATGTGTTGGTTAAAATTCATAGACTGTGGGCATAATGATGGGCATAAACAATTAACTATAAAACACTGTAATACATCCTATCTTTAGGCAAGATTAGAGGTTGGGAGTTAATTAATTTTATCCGAGAGCAGGGGTTGTGGAATATATCTAATATACATACTTACTACTTTGCAAAAATTATACCAATGTCTCTTCACAGAGGTGGTACTTTTACTAAACAAGCTGTAAACAAACCATAGAATTTGAAGAGCTAGGTATATACTATTGGGAACTTAAGTTTATCATTTTTACCACTTTATTTGTAGTAGATACAGATATTATTGCAGTTAGGGCACCTAGAGATGCTCCTAAACCGTCCCACTTCTCAAGAGCTAACTAAGAGGACAAAATGGGTCCACTGGACATGAGATCTAGGGGACAAACACTGGAAAATGACGTCATTTGGAAGTCTGAAAGAAAAAGGAATGTTTTCTTTAAGACAGCCTATCTGGAAGAAAAATAGTTGCCATTGGGAAATGAAGCTTTGAGATGATAATAAAGCACACTGTGGGGCTGAGCATGAATATGGAGCAATGTGCCTGGACTAGAAATGTAGGCTGTCTAACACTAGGAATGGACTCATAGCTGGATGCCTCATTCATAAAAATGCATTTTGGTCCAAGACTTGGAAATGATCAGCTGTATTGTGGATCTCAAATTACCACCCTCTCTTCATTCTGGGCTCAAGCTTTTCTCTTCACTGTGCAGCCATCTTGACAGATATTTATTCCATGAGCCTCCTTTAGACTAAACTTAGGAATGTGATAGGCAGGCAGCAACTATTTCCAGGTGGGGTCAAGACTTAAAATTTCATTCCTTTTAAATGTTCCTATGACTCAGTATCTTCTCCGGGGAGTTTACTAGCAGTAGCCATGTTGCTGAGAGCACTGAATTTGGAATCCTGACTTCTGACTTAAATCATATTTTGTTATTTTTAAACTTGATGTATCAGGGCAAGATATTTTCTTAAACTGTTTCCCCCCACAAATGGAATTAGCACTGCAATTTTTAGCTTAGAACTTTGCTAGCAGCATTAATTGTGCAATAGTTTTTCATGTGGACAACAAATCTGCTCTAACTAGTTTTGATGCTTTATTTTCATTCATCAAATTATTTAGGCTGGGGAGCTCAGATATCTAGTCAAGCATTATTTTAAATGCTTCTGTAAAGGTATTTGCAGCTGATATTAACACATAAATCAGTTGCCTGGGTAATCTGATTACCCTCTGAAATATCATCTCACCAGTTCCTTTGAAGACTGAATAGAAAACTGACCTCCCCCTCTCCCACCAAAAAAAAAAAAAAAAAAAGAGGGACTTCAGCCTGCAGACTACCTTCAACTCTAACTTCAACTATTCTCTTCATCTGCAGCCTGCTGAAGAATCCTGAGGTCTTTGTCTCTAGTCTAGCCAGTCTTCACAGTTATATGAGCTATTCTGCTACTTTATCATTCACAGTGCCATCTGTCTCTTACTACTCTTTCTCTTTCTCTCTCCTTCCTTCTGTCACAAGCATGATCATGCATGTATGTGCACATGCATGCATATGTGCACAAACATACACAGACAGGACATTTTCAGGACATTTTCTTTAAAGAACCATAGTAATAAGCTAATTCAAGCAGAAAGCTAATGGAAGTGCAAAAAGTAAGGGAACTGATTTTGAATGGTACATCCATGAGTCAATGAAGCTTGAATCAACTTCATATAATTCTTCATAAATCTCTAAGGGTAAGGGAATTAAAAACTTACCTTTAGCATCTTAGAGTTTATTATACAGGATGCTCAGATTGTTACCATGAGCTTGTGAGAACTTCTGTCCTGTGACAAATAGAAAATTAACTGGTGTTGTTGATAATTGTAGAGGTCTATCTACTATGTGATGATGGGTTTATACACTTCTTTGTGTTTGCTTGTTTTGTGCGGTTTGCATGTTGGGGATCTGCCACAGACCAGCCTCAGCCAGCCCCCCTCAATCCCAAGGAGAAATCAGGGTTCTGGTTACAGGTGGGCAGGAGTCAGTGAGAAAAGTGTGCCAAACAGACATGGACACAAGGGAGTGTGATATCTGAATGTAACTTTTCCAAGCAAGCACCAGACTTTTAATACAGAATATAAATAAGAAAGGCAGGTGAATACATCCGCCAAGGTACATAGGTTCTATACACAAAACAAAGAAAATGCATACATAAAAAGCTAGGGGAGTCAGGCAGTGTTTACAACTGAAAATAGGAACAACCTTTAATTAAGATCAGCTAAACACAGGAGCCAGTTGGATCTCATGAAGGCATTTCCCCAACTGAAGCTCCTTTCTCTGTGATAACTCCAGCCTGTGTCAAGTTGACATAAAACTAGCCAGTACACATGGGGACAGGTTTGGAACATATGTGCTATGGGAATGCCAAGGTTCCAAGAGGCTAAGTTTCTGTGAAACTCTTTGCCTTGGCACTGCTTCCAGACTTTTAGGCCTATCAAGCAGACTTCACTGGAGTGGGTGTGGCAGGGATTAGCAGTGGTTCCCTATCCCCTGTTTCCTCCCTCAGGGTGTCCAGGCCCTCCTGCATAGCAGGCAGGAAAGATGAAGCAGTGTCTGGAATAGGTAGAGTCTGGAGAATCCCAGCCTGGCCTTCTCTGAGAATTTCAATATTATAGCTTTTTCAGATGATACTCAATGAAACAACACTCTCAGATCTTCAGTGAAGTAGCTGGTACACATATACTTTATTATTGGTGATCAAGGGCTATATATATATATATATATATATATATATATATATATAACCATTGTAGAGTGGGAAGGAGTTTTCAGTGTGAATGTAAAATCATTAGGTGGAGCTTATTGTAAGGTGAATGACTCATTTGTATGGAGACATATTCCAGGAATTCCAGATGAGTTCTTATCAGGAAAGAGAAAGTTGAACGTACGGGTTTGTCAAGGATTATGTGATATTCCTCAGGTAGAAAACTGGGGGTAGGGGGCATCAGGCTCTACAGATCAAGCAGAAAAGAGGAAGACCTGTTGAAAAAAGGAATCCATATACAGCAGAGGACTGCCAGGTCTGGGTTCAATCAGAAAAGATGCACCTACTCCTCAAGAGACTGGAGGCTCCAAGGAAATTAGAGGTCTGGTGTAGTGGATGGTGGGTGGTAGGGGACATCCTGTGGAGATGGGGGCAGAGAGGAGGTAAATGTGGAACAGTAGGAGAGTGGACAGGGAGGGGAATAAAATATGGAGTGTAAAAATAAATAAATAAGTAAATAAATAAATGGAATTGAAAAGTCAAATAAATAAATGAATAAATAAATAAATAAAGGGGAAGGGGAGTCCTTCATTTTGTGCTGAGCTCAGAAGAGCTATCCAGACATGGTAATATTTAGTAGCAAGGTGCAAGTATGGTAAGTTATTCTTAACTTCATGATTAAGAAATTTGTCTTATGTTGCTGAAATAAACACCACAATCAAAGAGAATTTGGGAAAGCAATTATTTGTTGTTGTGTTTTGGTAAATCTCCAACTCAAATATGCCCAGGAATGAAAACACAACTCAGTTAATATGATTACATGCTGTGTGCCTAGATTGGGCAGATCTACCGCTACTCTACCATCTATGTGACCCCTTAGAACTTGTGGTTTCTCTAGGCCATGTGCTTCTGCTCAGCTTTTCTTCTTCTTCCTCTTCTTCTGAGTCCTCTCCCTCTTCCATTTTCTCCTTGTTCTCTTCCTCAACCTTCTGTTCCACTTTCTCTTTACCTACCCAATCCTCAGCTCTCCTTGATTTAGGTCAGAAGCAGGTTTACAGGAAATCACCTGAGTGCTGACTCATTCCTTTTTCACTCAATCCCTCCCAGGAGAATGGAATTAACATCAAATATGATTAGCCCTTGGGCTATCTGCAACATTTCCCCTTTCTGTCCAATTAAAAAAAACCTTTATCTCAGATATAAATCAACATAACTATTACTATTTTGTAATTATAAAGTACAAGAAACCTAACACCCAGTCCATCTTTGTTAATTAAACAGAACCTCTGTCATCTATCCTTACTTAAAAGACTATACTTCTACACCTGGCTATGCCTTGATTTTAGATTGAATGCTGTCTGAAAATCATTCCCTCAAATCTGTTCCTTTCAAAGTAAAAACACTGGGTTGGCTAGGAGACTATTTAGTTTTCAACCCCATTAGAAATCCAAGAGCGACTGATATTAACTGAAAATATATAGGAAGCTTAACACAGCTTCCAAAACTTAGCCAATTTATAGAGACCGCTGATAACTTCGACAGTCCCTTACTTCAACATGTTGGAGCATTGGTCTTCAGCCTACTGGCCAGGGTCATCTGACAGACTTAGAGAAACAGGAATATTAAGGATTAGCCTACTCTGTCTCTGCAGAATCAAGTTGTCCTAACCTATAATTGTGTCCTTTCTTTGGACAGTATTATGTCTGTAGATGAAATGAGGCAATTCTTGCCTAGTGGCTGTTTTACCACAACTAGAGTAATTTCAATGATGCTCAGTTTCTTCTTTGAATCCAAGACAGAAAAAGCTGTCAGGAGCAGACTGGTCTCAACAACAAGTGAATAAATAACATTAATCGTCTCTTTCTGTGGACTTCTGATGTTTTTTGAAAACCAACTATGTGAAGTAATCTGGACTGTTCTCTCTTTTCTACTCTCAACCATTTCTGATTAAAATAACTGAAAACACCCTAACAATAAACTTAGAACCATGAATTAATTTGGCCTTTAACTCACAGGCTTAAACATCTCAGATCTGTTTATAATAACAGCAATAAAAGGAGTGGGTCTAAGCCTTGTTCTTCAATTTTTTTTTTGGTGAAATAAATGATTTATTCAGCTTATAGGTTACAGTCCATCCTTATGGGAATAACGCAAAAACTTAGGACAGGAATCTGAAGTTAGGAACTTAAAGCAGAGACTGTAGGAGTTCCCTCTCTTCATTCCTCTCAATTCCTACTCACCTCTCCTCATCCTGCCCAGACAGATCCATTCCCTTTTTGTCTCTCATTAGAAAAAAAAAAAAGCTTCTAAAAGATAGCAACCAAATGTGACAAAATGAAATATAATGAGATCTGGAAGCAATTTTTTAAATTAATTTTTAATTAGGTATTTTCTTCATTTACATTTCAAATGCTATTCCAAACGTTCCCCATATCCTCCCCCCCACCTCCCCCTCCCCACTCCCACTTCTTGGCCCTAGCATTCCCCTGTACTGAGGCATATAAAGTTTGCAAGACCAAGGGGCCTCTCTTCCCAATGATGGCTGACTAGGCCATCTTCTGATACATATGCAGCTAGAGACATGAGTTCTGGGGGGTACTGGTTAGTTCATATTGTTGTTCCTAGGGTTGCAGACACCTTCAGCTATTTGGATACTTTCTCTAGCTCCTCTATTGGGGGCCCTGTGATCCATCCAGTAGCTGACTGTGAGCATTCACTTCTGTGTTTACCAGGCACCGGCATAGTCTCGTAAGAGACAGCTATATCTGGGTCCTTTCAGCAAAATCTTTCTGGTGTATGCAATGGTGTCAGTGTTTGGAGGCTGATTATGGGATGGATCCCCAGGTATGGCAGCCTCTAGACGGTCCATCCTTTCGTCTCAGCTCCAAACTTTGTCTCTGTAACTCCTTCCATGGGTGTTTTGTTCCCAATTCTAAGAAGGGGCACAGTGTCTACACTTTGGTCTTTGTTCTTCTTGAGTTTCATGTGTTTCTCAAATTGTATCTTATATCTTGGGTATTCTAAGTTTCTGGGCTAATATCCACTTATCAGTAAGTAAATATCATGTGAGTTCTTTTGTGATTGATTGGGTTACCTTATTCAGGATGATGCCCTCCAGGTCCATCCATTTGTCTAAGAATTTCATAAATTCATTGTTTTTAATAGCTGAGTAGTACTCCATTGTGTAAATGTACCACATTTTCTGTATCCATTCCTCTGTTGAGGGGCATCTGGGTTCTTTCCAGCTTCTGGCTATTATAAATAAGGCTGCTATGAACGTAGTGAGCATGTGTCCTTCTTACCAGTTGAAGAGAGGGGGAAAGGTAGGGAAAATGGGGAAATTTGTTGGCCATAAGAAGGACACACCAACAATTGTCTCTGATGTCTTTGTCCTGACTGGACCCAGATGAAAAACCAAGACATCAGGAGTTCAGGCAGGTCAGTTCAACATGTCTGACGATGAAATTCACCAAGGCTGTTTATTCTGTAATATATAAATCTCAAAACAAAACTTTAATACCATCAAGATAACCTTTTTATTTTATTCTCTGGAATCTAGTTCTTCAGGGATCTCCCTCTACCAAATCTGATCTATATAAATCTGGAAGGTGTAAATACCTTAATCACCTTTTCCAAAAATACAAAGACAAACCTTTCCCCCAAATCAGCATAACCAGGAAAACCTGTAACTCGCCCTCTGTCCCAGGGGAACAATAAAACAACCACAATACTCAAAATCACACATATTTTAGTCCTTTCTAATTTGTTAAGCCAGGATATTAACCCAAAATTCCCATGGAATCCTCGTTAGAAAGAATATGAGTATCCAGTAAGACTTAATAGAGCAATATATCTTTATACTATCTTTAAAGAAACTAATTGAAGCTTCCACTAATATCTGCCTATAGGAAGCAGATAGTTTTTAATTGTTAAGCTCTCTGCCTAGAGCAGCCATTCTGTTATACCAGCTATCTGTTGTGCTCTCTACCAGGAGCCACAGACATTTATTAATTAATTCCTATTACAAGAAGCAGAAGGTTGAGGGAGAGAAGGAGAAAATGAAAGAGGCAGAGCTGAGCTAAAATCCACATCACAATGTTCCAGTTTAGTTTCAAAACTGGAGTCAAATTGGCAACTTTTTTACAGTATCACTTATTTTATCGAATTTTCTGTTTTTGTTTGTTTGTTTTGGTAAGTTTGGAAAGCTTGTTGGTGTAACAGAAGTTTTAGGGTTGTACTATAAAGGACTGAAAATAGTCTACTAATAATAGATGTCCAACACTACCACATATTCTACTGTGTGACAGATATCATCTTGGGTATTTTATATGTAGATCTGATTGCCATTCTTACCAAAGATTTTTAATCTGGGTGAAGTGTTTCCCCTTAACAGATAAGTAAGTGGAAGCAACTGTAGCTTAAGTACATGATGCCAGGGGTGAAGTGAGTTTAGAACCTAGACATAAAAATTTCATAGTAGGTTCTTCTAACAAATATAGTTTTTAAAAAAATGACTTCTTTTATTATAAATTAGGTGTATGTGTCTCTGTATGAGTGTATGCACAGGAATTTAAGTACTCATGGAGGACAGATGAGTATATTATATTTATTGGATCTAGAGATTAGAGAGTTTTAAGTCAACCAGTGTGGATGCTGGGAACTGAACTCTATTCCTCTGTAAAAGCAATACTTGGTCTTAACCACTGAGATTCCTTGCTAGCCTCTAACTAATGGAACCTAACCATTATTTATGCTTGGATTCTGTTATAATTGAAGTATGCTTAATTTTGGCTTCTATGTATGTGTTTCACTTTCCTTGGCAGGATAAACAAGAATTGCCAGAACAGTTTCTAAAACTTTCCATTTATAGTTTATGCATGGACATTGCCTACTTAATCTCCCCCCTTTTCCTCCCCCTCCTCTCTTCTCCTCCTCCTTCTTTCTATTCCTTCCCATGATCATTTCTTCTTTTTACCATTAACAGTATTTAAACTTTCATCCTTTGTTCCTCGACAATGAGGGCCATTTGACTCCATAAACACGCAATTCTGGGTTTAGACAAACTTTAAATGTTTTTGGAGTTATGAGTAGTTCATTTATAAAAGAAAAAAAAGATACATCTTTATGTGGATCAAATTTTCATAAATATTAAATGTATTTATAAACCAAGACTTCTGTGAGATATGATAAAATCTATAATATATGTTTAAAACATAATAATTACAAACTAGAACATAATGATACAAAAATATTGCTAATTTCTTTCTCTAAAGGATCTCATGTTTTCAGTTCCAGTGATACTGAACTTGAAAATGAAAGCCCATATAACTAAAAATGAGTTGCAGTACTATTTGAATGGTATTTGAATTGGTCTCCTTTGTATTATTCCTTGGAGATAAATTCTCTGCCATTTTCTTTGAGCAGCTTCCATTCTTCTGACATTCCCAACAGAAGAAGTTTAACAATAGGGCAGAAATTCTTCCATGATGGCAGGATAGACTCTACTTTAAACTCTATTGATGTTTGAAATACTGAGATACTCTATGTTCCCCCCCCCCCAAAAAAAATGAGAGTAAGGAGGGACAGCAACCTGATGGCATGCATCTGTTGCTTATAAAAGAGTGGTCAGCCTGGAAATAAAAGTTCTTACAGCTCTTTGTTAAGGAAGAAATTTGTGTTTAGAATGTGAGAGGAAGCAGAGCTTGTGCACAAGAGCTCTAGTCTGTAGCAAGCTTGCTGCAGTGGACCCATACAATACTCAGCTGTGCTGAACAATGTGCTGGGTGCTTGCTTATCCTCCCAGCTTCATTTGCTTATGTTTGGGAGAAAAGAGACTTTTATTTGAATTCCTTGTTATTTTTGTTCTTAGATTAGCTGTGTTTCAGCAGCCAGTTAACTTTAAAACATAAGCAATGATAATGTGAAACTAAAGATGTAGAGGAAAGATAAAGAAAATTTATTTTCAAAGAACAGTTATAATATTCTGAATCTCATTTGGGAGGTTCCACATGTTCAGTGTTGTAATATTGTTTTCTTTGATAGTTATTTAATATGTTTCCGATTTCATTCTCATAGGAAAAATAGTAGGGAAGGAAGGATGTACTTGTCCTGTTAAAAGATGGGGTAAGTGATCAGATGTCTTGAAGAAGAGGTAAACAAAATAAACCCAAGAGTTTTGATGCTTATAAAGTACAGTTAATGATCTGTTTATTTGTTTGCCTATTTTCATATTGTAATATTTAGTAGTACTTTGGAACTCCTGGCCCTACGATGTCTAACTCTCAGTTCTAAAGTCCTGTCCAAATGACTTCCATAATACGATCTTTATCCATTTCTTAACTGAAACCAAGCCATCTTCAACATAACTCCACAAGAACCTGCTTCCTGGAAAGCAGTCTAATTTGTTGCTAAAAGTGCAAATGAATTTTAACATCTCTTAAGTCGTATTGCTTTCACCATGTGCTCATGTATGCTTACTACTCTCTCATGGTTATACCTGCTTATTATAGAATCTGGTTTGAGTGGGAATTTTACATCTTACCTGTTTTCTCATTTTTGGCCATTCACAGATTGTTTTCTGTATTCAGGATAGAATGTTAAAGGGCAGAATAGGTATCTCTATGAGTGTGAGACTGAAACCATTACTTGACTAGGTTAGTTTCTTCAGAATCTATCCTCTTCCTAAAAGGATGATAAATTCCTAGAGGTATACCTGTTTTTATTGATATTGTTACTGACTTTGTTACTTTTAGGAACTGATGTAATTTTAGCAATAATAAAGTTATTAAAATTTAATGTTATTTTAAATGTGATTTAATTTAAATATTTAAATATAGGTACTTGTGTATATTTAAATGTCACATTTATCTTTTTAAATTCCAAATGCTATAGTATAAAATAATTTCAGATACATATGTGTTATTATATCCATGCAAAGGTCGAAATTGCAAATTTTATTTTGGACACTCAGGATTTTCACAACATATAGTCAGTTAAACTGGTTTTTTTTTTTGTAATAAGTGCTAAAGATGAAGAACTAAACTTTCATATTAACAACTGGTATTTTAATGTGTCCTAGTATATTTACATCTGTGAATAGACAGATTTTTTTCAGTTTTAGACAAGAGCTATGGAGTTACAGAAAAAGAATCCCAAGTAGAAATGCTATGATGTACACTAGAAGTGTTGATCAGCCTCTGCTGGGTTTGATGAATGGATATATTTTCAAACTAATGGTTTTAGTAAAAATTCCTTGGTAAAGAAATAAATTTTAAAAGTGATACTTGTGTACAAGAACAAATATTTATAGACTGTAGTTAGGGATTAGTAAATAGTGTTTGTAGATTCTCCTTACCCCTCTTCAAAGAAAATTCTCATTGCAACAGACCGAAAAGCACAGTCAGTCAGAATGCAAATTGTGAAGGTCAGTCAAAAAGGATACAAGAGCAGGTAAAAAAGAGTAGAAGAACCAGAGGATCAAGGAGTTTGCTGCAGATTATATCTTTGAGTAACATCAGAAGCTGCACCCATAAAGGCTCAGCAACATGACCACCCAAATATAAGCTGAATAAGGAAGACACTAATGAACATGCCAATCTGGATGGGGAAAAGAGGACACAGACCTAACCCTACTCAGAGAACTATAAGCAACTGAGTAAAATTGGGAATAGGAGAAATGGGACATAGCAAGGAGGGCCACATGCATTGATTGTTCAATGCTAAAGAGTTAGCTATAAAAACATACAAAGAAGTAAAATTATATGAACTCAATGGGATATATATGAATATATGAGTATATACATATACACATATATATATACATACATATATATATGAATGTAATAACAACTAGTAAAAAAGAAGGACATTGATTTGAAGAAGAGTGGGGAAGTACAAGGGAGGGTTTGAAGAGATGTAAATGTTGTAATAAGTAAATTACAATTTCAAAAATAAACAAAAATGCTACTGAGAGAGGATGAATTAGTCTTTCTCAAAGATAAGCCCCTAATTAGTTATCTAATATGAAATGGGGATTCCTAAGCACATATACATATGTGTAGCACTTAATGGCTTCAGTGGGCTGTAGTTATGTATTTATTCGTGTGTGTGTGTTTTATAACAATGATTAAGGAAGAGTTTATGAGAGTCAACTAAAAATCCTTACATGATAACACACGGAGAGATTATCTTTTACAGGATAGTACTAGCTGAAGTTTTAAGGAGATTTATTTCTGAACAAACTTTCCTTCTTCTTCTTCTTCTTCTTCTTTTTTTTTTTTTTTTTTTTTTTTTTTTTTTTTTGGTTTTTCAAGACAGGGTTTCTCTGTGTAGCCCTGGCTGTCCTGGAACTCACTTTGTAGACCAGACTGGCCTTGAACTAAGAAATCCACCTGCCTCTGCCTCCTGAGTGCTGGGATTAAAGGCATGTACCACTACAAACTTTCCTTCTTAAAGGCTTGTTTGAAAGAAAATAAAGACAAGATAACTTTAAGCCATAAAACGAAGTATCTAAAGTACTTCCTCATTGCTGTTTATGTGTTGTCTCACTCACCTGCTGTGTACCACCCACTGGCCAATCAATTACAGGCAATCAGCAAAAAGCAACAGCAATAACCAGCAGGCAAGATGGCAAAGGGCTTAAGCTGCCAAGCCATGAGTGCTTATGAAAGGTGCAGGCCCTAGAATAACACAGACTGTTCTTCCATTTGGAATCTGCTGAATTGTGCTCACTACAAAACATTGAATAAGGGTAAGATTCAGGTAGGGACAGATTATATTTTTACAAATTTCTTTTGCAAATATATTATTAAATTCTTCAACATGATTGAGTTTGTGTCCTCACGATTTCCTGAGCATGTCTAAGTGTTGATAATGTTTTGCCCCCTGGCATAGATGGCTTAATATGCTTCATTCATTTCTAATTCTGGAGTAAAAGATTTTTCAAAATAATTTATATGTTTTCTCCTTAATAATTGTGAACAATGAACTTGGATTAGTAATCCATATGCAGGATGCATAATAGAAAAGTATATTTTAGCAGTGAATCTGATAATTACTTTGATTCTTTGTTTTTTGTTTGTTTTTCGTTTGTTTGTTTGTTTGTTTTTTTGAGACAGGATTTCTCTGTGTAGCCCTAGCTGTCCTGGAACTCATGAAGACAGTTTAAATTTCATACATACATATATATATATATATATATATATATATATATATATATATATATATAATTATAGATAGATATGTACATTATGTACATGCATATATACACACATTTCCATACCCGTGCATATATGTATAATAAAATCATGTACTTCCATGATGTACATGTTTTTTTATTTGATGAGATTTATATCTAGATATTGAAATCTTTTTATATTCGTGTGTGTGTGTGTGTGTGTGTGTGTGTGAGTGTGTGTATGTGTTGGATTTCTATAATATATGTTCTAAAAGTAATCACATACATCTTGCTGGTATATAGTAGCTATTAATTCTAATATTACCAGGCTACATGAGCAGTGAGAGAGCTAATAATTTAGCATTGGATAATAGGACTATATAATTTGAAAAGGAAATTCATGAACAATATGCCAGTTTAGTGTAATATATATCTTTACGCGCATATATGGGAATATCAATAAATTACTATAAAATTTAGAAGGATAAAAGGTTATTTCTGGCTTTGACAGGAATGAAAGATTCATAAATAATTTTTAAAGCTAGCGTATAAGGTTTATAATGAGCTCAGATTTTTTAAATCATTATTGAATAGTTAACTTATTTAGTCTAGCAATGATTCTGACAACTTGTATACTTTTTAATTGTATTTCCAGAAACATTCCTAATAAACACAAGACGCCTTTAACAAGTATGTCAGACTCCCATACAATTCTCCTCTTCTGGTTCTGAATTTTCAAACCCTTCAATCTTGCATATAGAAAAATCAAAGATTTGTCAAATAATGTAGAATTCACACATACACAGACACACACACAACTAAAACACAAATTTAACAGCACAGTATTAATACACATTTAGTAAGGGCTTTTTCTTTTCATGTTTGAAAACAAAATCTTCATTACTGAGTTAAAACTCATACAGTGAAGCAGGCACACCCAAAATTTTGTAACCTGTTAAGTTTGTTAGAATATAGGGATAGCCTTGACTAAGACATTGGGCATTTCTTAGTCTCAGGGTCGTTGCCTTATCCTGCCTTATGAAGAACACCAAAAGAAGCAGAGGCTACTCTCTGTATAGTTGTTTCTACATAGATTGGTCTGAACAGATTTTGAATTGCATGAGAAATATGCATGGCTTCTTACAATAAGCATGATGCCATAACCTGCGTATTAATGGGGCCATTCAACTTTCTGCTTTTGGGGGTTTAGATTAGGCAGAGGTGACAGCTTAAGGTTCTCATGTCTTCTGAAGCTCTGTGCATAGCCCCAGGAACATTTATTACCCCCTCCCGTACATGTGCCCCTTTAGACTGTAGGAGATACATCCCAGCAACTGGAAGCCTCCCAGAACACTGTATTTTCCATTGTTTTATTTTAAGCACTTATTTTAGCCTAACATTTGCCTCCATTGTTATCTATGGCCTGTAGCATGTAGTTAGTTTGTACTACCCTGCTTTAAGCTCTGGGCCAAACATGCGACCAGCCCTGCCCGTGTTCCCTCAGATCCATGTATGAGAGACACACAAACACACACACACACACACACACACACACACACACACACACACACACACACACACAAGCTTATTTTTGATGTGCATTAGCTCTATGGCTGGGCTCTTCTAAGCTTTCCTAGGCTATCATATTTGTCTTTTCACTCCCAGCTCACCACTTCTGAATCGTCCCTCAACTTTAGTTGCTCAGTTATCTTTAGTCCCAACTCAGCACCCTAAATCTGCCCCCAGGTTAGTTGCTTTTCTAACCTCCAACTTGCTACTCCAGGTCCAGCTTGGGAAACTTCCAATGGCCACTACACCCTAGATCTCACATAGCTGGAGGCTCTTTCTTCCTCTGAAGCACAAAGAATCTCTTCTCTTGAGCAGAGCTTCTGCTAGCTTGTCTGAGGGAAAACTGGAAGTCCTGCCTATTCCAACCAACTCACGGCTGCTAGCATCTTTGTTGATCAAACAAGAACCAATTGGAGTATGTTGTGCCTTCATTTTCATTAAATTCTAAAAAGTCTTTCATTTCTTTCTTTATTTCTTCCTTGACTAAGTTATCATTGTGTAGAGCACTGTTCAGCTTCCATGTTATGTTGGGTGTATGTTGTTTTTGTTGCTATGGAAAACCAGCCTTAGCCCATGGTGATTTGAAAGGGTGCATGGGATTATTTCAATTTTCTTGTATCTGTTGAGTCCTGTTTTGTGACTGATTATATGATCCATTTTGGAGAAGGTACCATGAGGTGCAAAGAAGAATGTATATTCTTTTGTTTTAGAATAAAATGTTCTGTAGTTATCTATTAAGTCCATTGGGTTCATACCATCTGTTAGTTTCACAGTGTCTACATTTAGTTTCTGTTTCCATGATTTGTCCTTTGATGAGAGTGGGGTGTCGAAGTCTCCTACTATTATTGTGGGAGGTGCCATGTGTGCTTTGAGCTTTAGTAAAGTTTCTTTTATAAATGTGGGTGCCCTTGAATTTGGAGCATAGAGTGTTCAGAATTGAGAATTCATCTTGGTAGATTTTTCATCACATGATCTACTATGTTCATAGCAGCCTTATTTATAATAGCCAGAGCTAGAAAGAACCCAGATGTCCTACAACAGAGGAATGGATAAAGAAAATGTAGCACATTTACACAACAGACTACTACTCAGCTATTAAAAACAATGACTTCATCAAATTCTTAGGCAAATGGATGGAACTAGAAATTATCTTGAGTGAAGTAACCCAGTAATGAAAGAAAACACATGGTATGAACTCACTGATAAGTGGATATTAGCCTAAAAGCTTGGAATACCCAGGATACAATTCACAAATTGTATGAAGTTTAAGAAGGAAGACCAAAATGTGAATGCTTCAGTCCTTCTTAGAAGGGAGAACAAAGTAACATGGTAGGTAGAGGGTAGGAGGGACTTGGGAGGAAGAGAGTAGGGGGAGGAGGAGAAAGGGGAACAGGATTAAGTATGAAAGAAGTGGATGATACACAGAGGGTCAGGAATTTGAACAGAGGTGTGTAACAATGGAGGAATTGGGGCTAACCGCCAGCAAGTCCCAGATGCTAGGAAAGGAAGAGACTCCCAGGACCCAACAGGGCTGAGATTAGCTGAAACACCCAACAAAGGGAGGGAGAACCTGTAGAGACCATATTCAGAGGCTAGGAAAGAACCCAGATTGGGGGATGGGACCATCTGTTCATTTCCAAATTCTTAACCCAGAAGGGTTCCTGTCTAAAGAAAATACAGGGACAAAGTGTGGAACTGAGAATGAAGGAAAGGCCATCCAAAGACTGCCCCACCTGGGGATCCATTCCATATACAGACACCAAACCCAGACACTCTTGCAGATGCCCAGAAGTGCTTGCTGACAGGAGCCTATTATAACTGTCTTCTGAGAGGCTCTGCCAGAGCCGGACAAATACAGAGGGGATGCTTGCAGCCAACCATTGGACTTAGCATGGGCTCCGAAATGGAGGAATTAGAGAAAGGACTGAAGGAGCTGAAGGGGTTTGCGACCCAATAGGAAGAAAAACAATATCAACCAACCAGATACCCCCAGATCTCCTAGGGAATAAACCACCAACCAGAGTACACATGGAGGGATCCATGGCTGCAGCCGCCTATGTAGCAGAGGATGGCATTGTCTGGCATCAATAGGAGGAGATGCCCTTGGTCCTGTGAAGGCTTGATTCCTCATTGTAGGGGAACACCAGGAAGGTGAGGAGGGAGGGAGTAGGTGGGAGGGGGAGTATCCTCATAGAAGCAGGGAGAGGGGGGTTGGATAGGGGGGTTCCGGAGGTGAAACCTGGAACCGGGATAACATTTGAAATGTAAATATAGAAAATATCCAATAAAAAACAAAACAAAACAAAACGATAAGAAAGAACCAATGTTGAACAGGACCTTCAGATTCCTGCTCAAAGCATCAGAACTACTCCCTACAATACCCTGAAGTATCTGTGGTGTCCAGCTATTGCTGTTGACAGCTTTAGCAAGTGTCTTTATAGAAAAGACTATTTTCACTAGGCAAGTTTCAAACAGTGAAATAAAGCCAGCCTTATGAGTGAATTCTTTCCACTAGCCATCAGCTGTGGGAACTAATGTCAATTCTCTGGGCATCTGGTTTAAAGAAGGTCAACCTTTGGTCTCAGAGGGTTGAATCAGTTTTTGAGTCAGCTAAATCCCCTCTGGCTATGACTTCAGAATTTGAAATAACCTGCCTGTGAGATGGTAAATTGAACAGGTCTAAAAGTTTATTGTTTGTGTGTGTGCTCTTTTTGTATTGATTTGTTTTCTTAAGATCTAGACTTCTTGGTTTACTCTAAACCTTTGTTTAATGTTCAGAATTTTGAAAAGGCTCCTCTGACAATTCCAACATTGCTCTCACAGAAGAAAAAAAATAGAGATCTTTGTTTTACCATATTCACTGACATTGTTTTCTTATCTTACTCATTATACTATTCTAACTTGTTTCTACTGAAACAATAACACTATCACATAAATTAATTTCATAGAACTTAGGTTGGTTAAAAGTCAAGTCTTCTTTTTTATGGAAGAATGATTACACAGGTTCAGTGTTAAAGAGCTTGAGTCATGCAAAGCACAAATGTGGATATAATATCATATCTGTAGACCAAAAATAATTTACTAGTATATGAAAAAAGAAAAGCTGAGAGCATATGGGAAGCTTCAGAATAACTTATGCTCCCACCTAGTATGTTTACCAGGATGACTGGAAAGTAGTAAGCAAAAATAAATAGTATCTATGTTATTTTCATAAGCCACCTACCTGAATGTCCTTCTCAAACATAAATATTTACCATATATTTATCTATTTAGTCCATAGTTACTGCCAAGCACAACAGTAAATGTCAATTCTAAAACCAACAGTTCACACTTGCCTAATACAAATGTTATAAATCAGTGTTTAAAGTTTTAGTGTATTTAGAGTTTAATAGTTTTCTGATGTGCTTACTTCCAATTTCTTTCTTTTTTATGCTGCTGACTTTCAGAATATCTGAACACACATGGAACTTTAAAACTATTATGGACTGAATTGTGTGACACCCCAAATTCATATATTGAAATTGTAACCCACAGTACTTTAAAATGTGACTCTACTTAGAGATATGATCTTGGCTATATGGATGGGCTTTCTTTTAATATAATTACTGTTTTGTAAGAAGAAAGGGCAATGGAGCAGATAAAACATAGAGAAGAGATATGTGGAGATAAGGGGATGAAACCTGCTAAGCCAGAGGAGGAACATCAGAAAAATTAAGCCTGTGGATGCTAGCATTATTGATGTATCCCTTATAAGACTGTGGAAACGTACATTTTTATTGTTTAAACCACTCAGTCTCTGACATTTTATTACAGGGTTTCTAACAGACAAAATCATTTCTGTCTATGTAAAATTTGCTCCTGCCACTTGCTTTTGCATTTGTTTATGCCATTTATTTATAATGGCATCTGTTTCAGGTAACTCATTATAAAGTATCATATAAAACTATCACAATTCACCTTTCCCTCTAATTCTCCACCACTCCCAGCACCCACAGTTACTGCAGTTTTCATAAAGGAGCAGTTTTATCTCTCCATCGGGATTTTCTTCTAGGCTTTGACCAATTTGTAAATCCTGAGGAAAATGTTACCACAGGAATAGTTGGAATACGTTTGTCCTCCTTGTTTTCCTTTCTATGTCCTCTGAGATGTAGCCCCCTCCATTCTTTTGCCTTAAGCCAGGTTGAAGGCTTCATTGTGGAAGCAGGCTCCCATAGCAGTGGGCATGCCTTCTTTTTCTTGGTCAGAATCTTTGAACTGTTGAAACTTTGTGCTTCCAATTCCATGCCAACTGATACTAAGAAAGTCTCTCTGTCTAGGTTAGATTGCTCATGTGGTTTTAACCCTGTCGGAGTAGTGAGATTGCTCAAATCATGTGATCTGTGCAGACACAATGTAGGTGGAGGTTTACTCACTAGTGCCTTTGCCTTTTAATCTTCCATACTGAGTTTCCTATAAACACTCACTAATTTAACGATTGGAAAGTCCATTAATCTCAGCCCCACTATAGAGAATTGCACATTTGGCTAATCATTCTTATTTTATGTGGAGATTATTATTAGTTAAATTATTTTAACTAAATAGAAATACTTAAACCATTTTATCTTTTCCTTTTTGATTTTTTTCTTTCTTAATCATATTTTTTCCTTGGGTAAATCTCCACTTTATGTGTAGGTTTTTTTAGTTAAATTATTTCAAAACAGAAATACTTGAATAATAATTTTATATTTTCAATCTGTTTTTTTTTTCTGTTCTTTGTTTAGTTTATTTTGGTGGGAAAGACAAATAACTTCCCTGTGGCATTAAGCCGATCTTCCTCCCTAGCCCTTTTTGTCATCTTGATTTAAAGGGATTATTTTGTCCTCAGCGGCTCAGGCAAGTTATAAACAGTGGATATAAAGAGTTGGCCATATTTTAAGGGCATCACTTCCACATGTGCTGAGATACTCTGGAAGTTAATTGTGCCAGGAACTAAAAGTCCAAAACTATTAAGCTTTTTTTAAATACACTAAAACTTTAAGCATTAATTTATACTATTGAACAAGTATGAGCTGTTGGTTTAGAAATTGACATTTATTGTTGTGTTGACTATGGTTATGAACTAAACAGATAAATTCTGGGTTTGAAATATTTCTTGTATAAATAACATTTGACTCAAAATATTTAAGAGATAATACAAACAAACCATTAACAAACAAATTATTTCATAATATAGCATCTTAGGTTTGGAGAGTGTTTTCTTTTTTATCACAGCAACATAATACATAATACATAATAGAGATAGAATGGAGTATGAATGGCTTTGTCCTGTTGTTGTTGTTGTTGTTGTTTTAGTACGATTCTGATATAATGAGTCATTTAGAGTTGAAAATCCGTGGGCACCTGGGAGAGAGTTTTGGCAAGTTCTTTTGTTTCTTGTATGTACTTTTTGATATCAATTTCCCCAGGGATGTCTAGTAGGCTTCATTCCCTTTGAATCCCATTGAGTATTGACCTCCCAAGGCTATTTCTGCTTTGATCGAGCCTTCCCAGAAGCAAAGAGATCTGCCCTGCTGGGAATCTTCACACTGGCTGCATATCACAGTCTGGAACTTCATAGACATAGGATTCACTCCCAGCAGCAGTGTCATGGTTCCATCCTGTGCATCCTTCCCTCTCTTGAGACAGATTCACTTTTACCAATCAAGGGAACTCTATTTTGACCATATGCACTTACTTCAAAGACAGTAAGAGACTAAAAATTCAAATTTGGAAAAGAAAAACACTTTGAAAATGAATGGATAAATCTTCATATTACTTAGCATTTTGTTTCTTGGAGCAGTGAAACTAGTTTTAAAGGACCAATGGGCTCAGTTTGGATTTTTTCTTCAGGGTGCTGGATGCTGAGAAGCATTTCAAAGAGGCAGCAGGCAGGCTAGAGAAGCATTCACTCTTAGTATAATGCAAGTATGGCAAACCTAACAAAACATACAAAAAGTGCAAGATTACACAGAGTGGACTCGTGAAGTCAATTTGGTTTGAGAGGGCTCAGTTTATACATTTCTTTGAGAAGATGGTGTGCCAAATGACTGCAATTTCTTCTAGCTTTTGCATTGTAATTCAGTAGATATGAGCATTTTAGGTATTAAGGAAAGGATAAAAGTAGTAAGTGGCAAATTATGAACTTTTTAAAATGTGCTAGAAGGATGCAATTTGAATTTTAAGGGAAGTTAGTATTTATACTGGTATTTAGAGAGAATGGCATAAGGAGAGTAAAAATGTAGAAATACAAGTAGATAGCAGGAAAGACACTGGGAGGAGATGGTGGCTGTTAAATGGAAAATTAATACATCTTCTTGTATGGACAAGACTTGAAATGACAGATGAATAATTTGAATCAATTTCTCAAGAAGCCAGCTTCTATGGCATACACTTTGTATCAGAAAAGGAATGTAGCACAGAGATGCATTTTGAAAAAATATGTAGAGTTGGTAAAATAAAAGTTAATGAAGTAGAAACACAGAAATCATCTAGGAGGCTTCTGCTAAAATGAGACACGGATGAACAAGATCTAGGTTCAAGGCAATGGGAATTGAAAACAACAGAAAGGATGAATCACCTTGTTAAAACGTGATGCACGGCTGAGAATACTGAACTCTGACCAAACTGCTCAATGCTTTGGTGGTCAGCTCCATAGAAAGTTCTCTGTCCTCTGTTTCCTGGAGAATTTTAGGTATTAAACATAAGTATTATTTTTAATTTGTACTATGAACAAACTGATCCAGAGTGTCGGGTAGAAGAGAACTTTCACAGATGCATGGTACTATAAAGAGTCTGAGCAATCTAGAAGCAGGGGCCTGATCACCTAAGAGATGAGATGTAATACTTATAACTAAGACCAATGAAGTCACCTTTCTTCAAGGAATAATTTGTTCACATCTCATTGACAAGCTCAAATGCCTGTTTAGTTTCAGTTCTGAAGCCCAAGAACAGTCTTCCTTTCAAGTACAGCCAGTGTCCTTTAGCCCCAAAAGACATTAACATAGTATAATGCAGAGGTCTGGGCAGAGGTTGTGATGAGAAAATGGAAATCATTCAAGGGGATACAAACTTGCTCCAGGAACTGATTGACCGAATATACTTTCCTCTGGCTGGAAGCTAAAGACAAGAAATGGGCCCAATTTGTAGCTTTGGAATTTATGAGCTCCAAACTATGCTTACAAAAGTGCCCTGTTCCAATTGGCCTGGGATCACCCTGTAGCCCACACATTTCAAGGGGAGAGTAGGAGGTGATTCTCTCATTTTCTTTATAATAAAGAGTTTTTCTATTTAACAAAAACAACAAAATTGATGCAACAGCTCCAAATCTATGCCTCTAGGTACTGCTTCTCATCTTAGCCACAGGCACATGTATCCATTTATCTAATATAATTAATTACTTAAATTACATAGAGCTATCTGTACAATAGTGTATTCAAAGCTACGGTTTATTGTCTGACTAGCCTTCCTCAAATTCATACCACATACTCACATGCATGCACAGACACAGAGCCATGCTTGCACACATGCTCTCAAATGCATCACACACAAACACACACACACACACACACACACACATACACACATACGCCTGTGCATTCACATGTATGCGCAAGCACGCACACACACCTTCCTTCTGTGGTTTGTATTCCAGGAAATATATTACTATTCACAAAACTTTAGTGTGAGCAGCATTCTCAGTTATCTGTTTCGTTCTCTCATTCCATTAAGCATATTCATTCAAGTCAATAGCCCTATAAATTTCCTTCCTAATGTTCTTTTTTCTTTTTCCTCAGACCTTATTATGTACCTAGATAACTTTAACTGTTTTTTTATCTAGGGAACCTCTCTTTCCTTACTATGATTTTTAAAGAAGGTGATTTTAATTTTCTTTATATTTTTTATTTCTTTGGAATAAAGTTAAACTCTCTACCTTGAGTACAGAGATTTATTTCAGGCTTTCTGTTGACCTCCTGGCTTCATTATTCCCTCTGCCTCTATCACATTCTCTTCTGTTCCCTTTGACCTAGTATGATATCATTGTTTTCTGACATTTTTTCAGAGGTCATCCCTTTAGCAAAGATATCTGTTTTCCAGCTATTACCTGGACAATGTGTCTTTATTCTTTATTATTCAAGTTAGAGTTCATTTACTCCAATAACCTCCTCCTAAAACCTTTCCTCCATCTTAGTAAACTTAAGCTACGTGACTCTTTTGTTTTATTCTAAAAGCTGCTATAGTCTAACAGCCAAATAATTCTCTTGCCTCTGACTTTTCTGTGTGTCTTTTAACTCTCATAACTTGTAGCTGCAAAGCTTTATAATTGAGACAAGTGTGTGAGTGTGTGAGTGTGTGTGTTAGATCCTAGCAGCATGCAGGAAACATTGAGAAGAATGCAGTGCTTTGCTTCCTTTCTCTCCTTTATTCAGTTCAGGAACAAAGCCCATAGAACAGCACTGCCCATTTACTAGGGTCTTGCTACCTCAGTTAACCTAATCTATGTAATACCTCATTGATATTCAAGAGCCTTGTCATTTAGGTGATTCTAGAGCCAGGGTGCCATTATTAGCATTATTAATGTTGTCTGTCTCTGTTTATATCTCCCTGCCTCTGTCTCTCACTCCATCTCCCTTTCTCAGCAAATGTCTTGTAAAAAATAAAGAACATAGAATGTAGCAGAGCAGTTATGTCAAGCATGTTAGTATTATTTCCATTAATACTAACATATGCTATTCTATTGTGTGGATATAAGAGAATATTCTTTCTCACACAATCATATAACATTTGGTAGATGGTATACAAAAACAAATTTAAAACAGTAAGTTAAGATTGGGTAGAATCTTTGTTATTTATGGATTGCTTCGAAGAGTTATCACAACCAAGGCAAGTTATAAAAAAAAAAAGCATTTAATTGAGGGCTAACTATATAGTTTCAGAGTGAGTTAATGATTATCAAGTACTGTAGCAAGCATGGCACTAGAGCAGTAGCTAAGACGTTACTTCCGTAAACATATGAGGCAGAGAAAGAAAGAGATTGAGCTGGACATAGGCTTTTGAAACCTCAAGCTTACTCTCCTAATCATTCTCAAAATAGATCCACCAGAGGCCAAAAATTGAAGTATATGAGCTTAGAGGGACTATTCTTATTTAAATAACCATATTCCACTGTGCTAGTTTGAATATGCTTAGCCTGGGTAGAGGCATCATGAGGTAATGTGGCCTTGTTGGAGTAGGTATGACCTTGTGTCACTGTGGGGATGGGCTTTGAGACTCTTCTCTTAACTACCTCAAAGAAAGTCTGCTCCTGGCTACTTTGGGCTAAAGATATAGAAGATACAGAACTCTCTGTTCCTCCCATGCCATTCTGTGCCTGCCTGAATGCTGCCATGATCCAGCCTTGATGATAATGGACTGAAACTCTGAACCTATATGCCAGCTCCAATCAAATTTTTTCCTTCATAATAGTTGCTTTGGTCATGGTGTCTTTTAACAACAATGGAAATCCTAAGGAAGACATCCATTCCTTGGTCTCCAAAGGCTTATATCATAATGCATTTAATCCAACTTCAAAAGTTCCCATTTTGACTTGAGCTTTGGATCAAAGAACTCCACATAAAACCAGAGACACTGAAATTTATAGAGGAGAAAGTGGGGAAAACCTTGAAGATATGGGCACAGGGAAAAAATTCCTGAACAAAACAGTAATGGCTTGTGCTGTAAGATCAAGAATAGACAAATGGAACCTCATAAAATTGCAAAGCATCTGTAAGGCAAAAGACACTGCCGATAACATAAAAAGGTACCAACAGATTGGAAAAGAATTTCTACCAATCCTAAATCTGAGAGGGGACTAATATCCAATATATACAAAGAACTCAAGCAGCTGGACTCCAGAAATTCAAATAACCCCATTAAAAAAAAAAAAAAAACGAGGTACAGAGCAAAGCAAAGAATTCTCAACTGAAGAATACAGAATGGCTGAGAAGCACCTGAAAAAATATTTAACATCCTTAATCATCAGAGAAATGCAAATCAAAACAACCCTGAGATTCCACCTCACACCAGTCAGAATGGCTAAGATCAAAAATTCAGGTGACAGCAGATGCTGGCAAGGATGTGATGAAAGAGGAAGGCTCCTACATTGCTGGTGGGATTGCAAGATTGTACAACCACTGGAAATCAGTCTGGATGTTCCTCAGAAAAATGGACATAATACTACCAGAAGATCCTGCAATACCTCTCCTGGGTATATACCCAGATGTTCCAAATGGTAATAAGGGCACATGCTCCACCATGTTCATAGCAGCCTTATTTATATTAGCCAGAAGCTGGAAAGAACCCAGATGTTCCTCAACAGAGGAATGGATACTGAAATTGTGGTACATTTACACAATGGAGTACTACTCAGCTATTAAAAAATGAATTTATGAAATTCTTAGGCAAATGGCTGGATCTGGAGGGTATCATCCTGAGTGAGGTAACCCAATCACAAAAGAACTCACATGATATGCACTCACTGATAAGTGGATACTAGCCCAGAATCTTAGAATACCCAAAATACAATTTGCAAAACACATAAAACTCAAGGAGAAGGAAGACTGAAGTGTGGATAATTCATTCCTCCTTAGACTAGGGAACAAAATACCCATTGAAGGAGTTACAGAGACAAAGTTTGGAGCTGAGACAGAAGGGTGGACCATCCAGAGACTGCCCCACCCGGGGTCCATCCCATAATCAGCCACCAAATGGAGACACTATTGCATATGCCAGCACAATTTTGCTGACAGGACCCTGATATAGTTCTCTCTTGTCAGGCTATACCAGTGCCTGGCAAATACAGAAGTGGAAGCTCACAGTCATATATTGGATAGAACACAGGGCCCCCAATCAAGAAGCTAGAGAAAGTACCCAAAGAACTGAAAGGGTCTGTAATCCTATAGGAGGAACAACAGTATGAACTAAGCAGTATCCCCAGAGCTCATGTCTCTAGCTGCATATGTAGCAGAAGATGGACTAATTGGCCATCATTGGGAAGAGAGGCCTCTTGGTGTTGCAAACTTTATACGCCCCAGCCTGGGCCAAGAAGAGGGAGTGGGTGGGTTGGGGATCAGGGCGTGGGAGGGTATAGGGGACTTTCTAGATAGCATTTGAAGTGTAAATGAAGAAAATATCTAATAAAAAATTGTTTAAAAAGTTCTCATAGTTTTCATATTCTTATGGAAATTTAATAGCACCAAATCCAAAGTCTCTTTTGAGATTCAAGTCATTTTCTTAACTCCAACCACTGTAAAATAAATAGGCAAATTGCATACCTCCAACATACAATAGCACAGAATATACCATTCCAATAGGGCAGATAGGAGACATAATGTGAAAATATACTTGCAAACAGGTATTGATATGAGAGAGACACAAGGCATTGGGCTATACACAGGCAGTCTGGCCTCCAGTTGAGCTGAGGTCTGAACCCTGGGACCTGGTGGTGATAATTCACCTACATAGGATGGAAGAAATTCTCTCATGTCTCCTGGAACCCTGGCTTCTGTTGAAGTTACCACTCCCTCAGTCCCCACAAGAGAAGCATGGTTATTAGTCACATAGGCAATGTCCCAAGCTTCTGACCTTCAAGCTAAACTCCTCCCCAGTTACCTAGCAACAGAAAAGATATCATCATACTTTAAGGTGGAATGTTTGGCCCCTCCTTGCTCTCTCACTCCTCTTGCTCTCTTGCTCTTACTCTCCTCTCACTCTCCTCTCTCTCTCTCTCTCTCTCTCTCCTCTCTTCTCTCTGTCTCCCTTTTACTCTCTAGCCTTTCTTCTCTCTCTCCTTTCCCCCCTTATCTCCTCTTGGCCATGGCTTGTCTCCCTCTCTCTTTTACCTTCTCTCCTTTCTTCCTGCCTCTCTATAATAAAGCTGTAAAACCATAGACAGTCTCTGCTCATCAAGGCCCACTGTGCACACTCTCACCTGTCTGGGAAACTCTCTCCCTCAGCCCTCTCTTCCATAACACTGGGGCTAAAGGGTGTCGCTCCGGGTGGGGGCAGCCCCTTGTCCATCTCCCATTGAGTAGGGTCATTGGCTTAGATGACCACCCGGGGCTGAGTGGAAAGTGTCTGGCAGTCCTCCCACATCTGCCTGCCCAGAGCATAGGAGGAACTCTGGCCAGATGTGGGCTATCCTCCCTTCCCTTCCTTCCCCTGCCCCCTTTTAGTTCCCACAGTGTATCAGGTTAATCTGGAAAACTCACATCTTCAAATAAAGTACGCCATTTCATCCCAATGGTGTCTAGTAGTGGCAACTAGGATTTTAGTGCACTGACTTGTATCACACCACAACAAATTATTTGAAACCAGATTTAGTGAACAATGTGGCAAACTCCAAATCCTATTAAGTCTATGTTTGGCATCAAAGGGCTTAGATTGTTCTTTGGACTTCTGGCTTCTATCTTTGATTACTGCAACATACTTCTCTATTGGCCTGGTTCCACTTCATGGTCATAGCTCTCTTCTGCAGTTATGTGAAGAGATACTATGACCAAAGCTACTTAGAAAATAAGACATTTAGTTAAGGCTTTGGTTACAGTCTCAATGGGTACACCCATGACCATAATGGTGGGAAGCATGGCAGGAGACAGATAGGCATGGGACTGGAGCAGGAGCTAAGAGTTTATATTTGATCAATAGGCATAAAGATGAGAGAGGGAGAGAGGGACAGAGGGAGAGAGGGAGAGAGGGAGAGAGGGAGAGAGGGAGAGAGGGAGAGAGGGAGAGAGGGAGAGGGAGAGAGAGGGAGAGAGGGAGGGAGAGAGGGAGGGAGGGAGGAAGAGGGAGAAACTGGCTTTTGACACTTTAGAGCCCAACCCCAGTGACATACCTCCTCCAACAAGGCCACATATCCTAATTTCCCAAAAGAGTTTCACTAACAATAGACCTAGTATTCAAATAGGTGGGCATATGGAGGCCATTCTCCTTCATGTAAGCTTTCTTAAATTGTGGTTTTGATATAATTTGTTATGCTGTGATAGAAGTCAGTGCACTAAAATCCTAGCTGCCACTACTAGACAGCATTGGGATGGAATGAGGTACTTCATTTGAAGATGGGTTTTCCAGATGAGCCTGATACACTTGTCTCACTTTCATATCAATACCCGTTTGCAAATAAGTTGCTACACACTTTCTTCAGCTCTCTCATCCTAATCAGAAGAAATGATAAATGTGGCTTTGTAACAGCCCTCATGCTGTCACAAAAAGGATGTCTGGGGAACACCATAATAAGATATTGAAAACACTCCCACACCCTTGGAAACTGCCTCTTGCCTCCTGCCACCTTGGCCTCATTATCCTGGCACTCCTGCTTTTGGGGATTCTGGCTAATACTTCTGCCAGCTCACTTTGGCTGTCATTGGCATGCTGCACATTTGGCAATTTTGTCCCCATTACTGAACTCATGTGTGGAGGTGCCAGGCTTTGGTCAGAGGCTGAAGGAACCTCTTTGAAGCCCATCCAAACATTTGAGCCTGTGGTTTAATGTTGGTTACAAAGGGTGCTTTATCCACTCCCTGTTTACATGATGTGAACGAGCTGATTTGTAGTTTTATTTCAGAAGCCGTAGAAGAGATTAAGAAACATTTTGGTCAGCCAGAAAAAAGATACCACATCTAGTTCTACATAACACATTCATGAAATCCCCCCAAAGGAGAGAGTTAGTTAGAATATTCATAATTTTAGCCAGAGATACTTACTGAAACACCAATATAGAGATGATTGAAACCAAACAGAAACATATCCTATAGAACATGAAATTTCATACCTGGCTTGTTTGGTAAAGTGTTTGTTGTTTTCAGGTTGCTTTCCATAAATCTTTATTTGTTTAGAAGATAAACTTGTAACTTGTCTCTATAATAAAAGATTCTCCTCACATCTACACTGTTGGGTTCACACCAAATACAAACTCCTATGAAGAACATTATCCCATGGCACAACTCTTGGAATTTGACTTGGAAAGATGAACTTCAAGACTCTACAGGATCCAGCACAGGGTTTAATATGTGACAAAACACGAAGTCAAAGCACCTACTGCCTTTCTTCTGTCCATTTTCCCCATGTAGTTTAAGAACTGAGTATGCAGCTTTTTAATTCTCAGAGCAGCAAGCCTTTAGAGGACTGTGAGAGGCCAATACTGTCACGCCCTGCCCTGGCCATACACAGACAACTATACAACTGAAAGACATGAGTAGAGGATGAGTAAATATAGAATAGGTGTTGTTGAGTGTTCTAACCATAATTAACTCTCTGAATTCTTCACCAACCGATTTATTTTGTTGACAGATGCCATCTGGGTATCATTGTCTACCTAGTCATCAGTAAAATGACCCCCAACTTCCTCCCAAGTCTTATGTGCTCAATTGTAAAAACTGGAAAAATGATGGGTTCTTTTATGGGTGAAACACTTTGAAATATCTGATTTCTATGTGAAGGATGAATTGGAACTGAGGTGAACTTAATTCTTCTCATATCCATAGTTTATAGCTTTGTCTGGATTTCACTGGTGGAGTGTAAAGGTGACATGCACACAACTGGAAGTTGTTTTATAATATTCTTTGAAACTGCATATTTTTAACAATAGAAGAGAGGATATACAACACATATTTTTAACATATTTTAATTCTTTGTGTTACTCCAGGACTCTGAGTATACCTCTTCTCTATTTTAAAAATATTTTTAATTTAATTGTTTTCTGTTACAAATAGAATTATGAGCTCATTGAGAACAGCATCTCTTTCATTTCTATTTTCAGAATGGCACATAGTAAGTACATAATAAAAAATGAAAGTGTGAAAACCTTCAACATGCATCCCTAATAGGTATCTAAGTGATGTGACACAGTAAATCCTTTAGAATTAAAACTAAAACCATCAATAAGTCTCTGATGACCTCTTTGCAGAAGAATATTACACAGCACTGCCATTCACCCAAGTTTACTACAATTTCACTCCCTGCTTTCAAGAGATTTTATTACTTATAAGCAGGTACCTTGTAATTTGCAGCACATCAAGTCCTATATTTTCTTTGTTTGATTCTCTGGCATCTGCAAGTATCCCCCTTCTAAAGAATAATTTACTTCAATCCTAAACCAGGAAGGGGATTTGGAAAATAAAATGGTTGGAATAGGTAGTAATATATAATATGGCTGATTACAGGATTCATTGTGAAGGAGAAATGCTTAATATTTGGGATACTGATTTAATTATATTCTGTTCCAAAATTTATCAAGCTAACAAATAGCATTATTGCAGCCTAGTGTTGGCATGAAGCTCTATACACCTTTTAGAGCTGGCTGCATGAGAAAAGTACACAGATGAATTTATCCTAAGAACTGCATCTGGCCCAGGCAAAAAATCTCTCTTTAACAGCACTTGGCATGTATCTGGGGCTGGGGCAGCATATGCTGCTTTACAGTTTAGGGAATCTGCTCAAAAAATCTGCTGAAAAGATGGCCTTGTTATGATGGTTGGACTTTAGAACCTAGCCAACTCACATAGAACTGAGAGCTCCAGTTCTCTTTTAGGGCCAGTCCTTGCATCTCTAACAAGACAGGAGTCTGTGGGAATGTGTTGGTCTTGGCTTCAAGGCTGTCAAACAAAACAAAATTGACAAAGATTTCCTCTCTGTAGATGAAATGTGGGAAATGGTCTCTCATCACCTCTGAATGAAAAAGATTAAAATCAGATGGAAGTGTTCTTTAGGTTCCCTGCACACTGACAGTTGTCTCTTCTATCCAGGATATGAGCAGAGTATTAGTACCCTAATCTCTAGGAACTCCTGCTTTCTTTGTGGGGCTGGCAGTGTGAGGATCTCTGAAGTGTTGACCTCATCCTGGGAGAGCTAGGCGATTACTTGTAAAAGTTAGAACTATAAAAGTTTCCATGGAAGGTTAATACTAATGCTTGGCAAATCTCCACATGCCACAGCTGCATGATACAGAGTGGGGTTGTTTGAAGGGCTAGGAATTATGCTTTCTCATTACAAAAATGACATGATTGGGATTCTTTTTCTCAAATTCAATATGCTTTCTTTTGGCCAATAAGACCTAATTGACTAAACACTGCAGGGCAGTGGGTGTAGGGGAAGAGGGGAGTAGGAGAGTGCCCACGTCCTGCCAGAGTTCCAGTGCTCTGGGTGGGCAGACATGGGAGGACTGTGCATGCTTTCCACGTGGACCTGGGTGAGCATCTGGCTGTGTTAAACCACTGACCCCACATGGCAGGTGGTGGACAAGGGGCAGCCCCATGTACCAGGTCCTCAGCCTCCTGCATCCCACACTGGATATGGCAGAGAACAGAACAGGGGCCCCAAGGCTGCACTCGGCCTGGGGAGGAAGGGAAGAGAGGGCAGGGGGAGAGGCAGGCACTGGGTGGTTCCCACGAAGGTGAGAGTCCTTAGTCTGGTCCGTGGTAGGAAGGCCTTATGTTGGGAGGTTAGATATAGCTCCTTAGGGGAAAGCCTATCCTATCATTCAAGCATAGTGGGCCTTCATGTTCAGAGACTGTCTATGGTTTTAGAGCTTTATTGTAGAAAGGGAGGGGGAAAGAGAGAAGGTAGAAAGAGAGAGAGAGAGGCTGGCCATGACCATGTTGAGAGAAGGGAAAGAGAGAGAGAGAAGAAAGGCTAGAGAGTAAGAGAAGTAAAAGCTTAGAAAGACCGAGGTGGGGCCCAGCAGCCCCTCTTATAGTGGGTTTGGCTATCTTGCTGTTGCTAGGTAACTGTAGGAAGGAGTCTAGCCAGAATGCGAGAAGTTTGGGGGCATTCTCTAAGTGACCAGTAGCCACATGCCTCTCCTGTGGGGGATGTGGGGGCAGTAACTTCAAAAGGAGCCAGGGGTCCAGGAAACATGATCAAATGCCTTCCATCACATGTAGGTGAAAATTACTACCCACTGGGTCCCACCAGGGTTCAAGACCTCAGCTTGACTGGAGGAGATTATGCTATCTGTGCATAGCCCATTGCCTCACAAAACTGAAAAGCAAACAAACCTTGACTATCATACACAATATGTCCAAATTAGATACCCAGCACTTCTACCTACTTCCCTCCAATGGACTCTACTTAAAAATTTGGTCTTAAATGTTTCTAAAGTCTTTCCATTTCTCTCTCTTTTTTTTCAGCATCTTCTGAATCTTTACAATCCTTAAACTATATATAAAGCTAGTTCTACAGACTAAAGAGGTTAGGCAATCACTTTAAGACCACTTTAATAATCAGAGATAGAGTCATAAAAGTGCCTAGACTTTTCTAATAATAAGCAAATTTCTCACCTCTGGAATACTGAATCTTATTTTATATATATGACAGGTTGGCGATGACATTTTAACTTGGTAACAAACAACTTTTAGATTTCTAGGATTAATTGTTTGCTTTGTAGGTTTTTAAATTACCTGCCCCTCCTTCCAGTCTGCCCTTTGCTTGAAAACTATGATTAAATTTTTCAGGCCTTCTGATCAGCAGAGAAGATCTTCTTGCTGTTAGGGAGGGAGGATCACTGAATTGTAAAAAGACGGACACACCACTAAGCACAACGGGATTCATCCTCTTTAGAGAGGTGGTCTTCATTGCAGTGAGAGATAAAACAGCCACTGAACACAGACAGGAATAACTGCTGCATTGGAATGATGTGGTGTACTGTGATATTCTGACTCCCTCCACTCTCTCACTTCAAAGAAAATGAGTTAGGATATACTATAAGTGAGAGTGAAGGACATCTGGAATGAGGATGCAAAATTATACAGTAGTCTTTTGAGGATAAAGACTTTAGAATTAATATTAATTAATTAACTAGTTAATTCTTATTCACATAGGTATGCTAAACAATCTTTACTATATGCCAATCTGACTAGCCTTCCTGTCTCTGTAGCTGTTTCATTATCACTTACTAGTATTCTAACTCCTGTCTTAAGTACAACTAGGTCACATCTCCCATGTCTGACAACAAGACTAAGTCTCCTGAATGCTACTTAACTTACCATTCAAAATTTGTTCTAGAGAGGAGTTCTTGTTCAATAGAGTTGTCCCTGATTACCTGAAAAGTACCATAGTGCCTTTTACTCTTACACTATAAGTGACCTTCATGGATAAATAGTTTGGAGAAGAGTGAATTTTTAAAATAAAGTATAAATACATTTACCATAGTAACTATGACTGTATGCCTATTGTTTGATGCCTGATGACTTGTCAGAATCCAATACTATAATTAAAAAATTTGTGAAGGCAAAGGCACTATTTCTCTTGTTCTCTATTTTCCCCTGCTACAGAGCTAAATGCTCATCAATGACTCAATAAATGGTCAAAGAAAATAAAAAATTGAATATTCTATGAGAGGCTCTACAAAGACATGGGTCATTCATTTATTAATTTATTCAAAACTACATTTTCCTTTCTATACAGACTATAATTTTATGATAAAGCATTGGCTTTCATCATGTATATTGGAAGGGTCTTCCTTCAAAAGACTGAAGGCCAATCTTGCATAAACAACAATCCATCAACTTGCTTTTGATCAGTTCCAGCTACACCACTGGGCTTCTTATTTCTATAAAATATGCCTCTACTAAATCATTGTGACAAGCCCACAGTGAGGGTATTTGCTGCTAACAAAGGACCAGACTCCAAGACAAAGAGGGGTTGTACAGTGCAGAGGAGAACATTTGCATCCCTGGATCAAAGCCAATGGACTGTAACCATGCAATCATCTAATCCACTGGGCAGGACAGAGGTCACCTCCAGAGAGGAAATTTTCTGTCTCTGCCAACTACAGGATGGAGTAGTTGCTAAAGTGTTTGAGAATAAGATTCTAGGAGTAAAGTCTCTCTGGAGATTGGGCAATAGCTCTGGAATACTGATTACTATGTACAATTTCTCAGTTGACGAGAATCATTCATTTGTGTAGTTTTCCTGATTTTTACATAAAATACCTAAAATGAGTTTTCCGCAAAATATTTATATGATGAATTTAAAATCAAATATGTTAGTTTAGGAGAATACAATTGAGTCTTGTTTAAAATGATCATAATTAGGGTTTTGAAATGCTTTTTCATTATTGCTTGAATTTTGACTTGTTTCTCAGTTTAAGAATTTAAAATACTTCACAGTCCTGTGATGAAAACCTAATGTCTTCTGATCAGAATTCTTTGTAACTCTTTTATACTTTCTACCTTTTATATGTATGGAAAGTATTAGCTCCAAATTAGTCATGAGTTTTAATATCTTGGGTATTCAAGGTAGACTTTTTGATTAAAAAGTACATTTTCCAAATGAAAAAAAAAATTGATGGATTTTGTGCAACTACTTAGCAAATACTGAAAATATTTTAAAATATCAGTTCAATTTATTGAACTGGTAAATGTTTACTACAATTTGAGTTTATTTAATATGCACTGGAGATGAAACCTTCCTCACTGTAAATGACAGATTGTAAAATGAAATTCATAAGATACAAAAGTCCTCTTGTTTATTTATCAACTGAAAAATCCCCAACTCTTTAGCATAAAAAATTTATATACAAGTTAAAGAGAAAATAAGACAAATTTCCAAAACAACAACAACCAAAGTACCAAATTCAATTGCTTAGATATTATTTTACTTTTTTATCTACTCTTCAGTTGTCTAAACCTTTAAAAACAAACACCTGTATCAAGTTATTTATTTTACTACTATATAACTGAATATGTATAATTTTATACACATTATATTTAATATATACATGTAAAATATATGTGTATATGTTATATACATATTATAGATAACTGCTATTCTATTTGTAGAATAGGATTATTAATATATCTGTGCTATCATTAATAAATAGCACAATTATTAATAAATCTGTGCTATTCCCTGAGTTTGTTAAAATTTCCCTATGTACTGACTCTTCAATGTTATGTGAATTTAAGGCTTTCAGGTGAAAATAGTTTAAAGTAAAAGCAATAGTTTCTTTACCAAAACAAAAATTATAGAATTTGCATTAAGAAGACTTATTCACTTGAAAATACCCTTATTTAATAAGCAACAGTGTCAGTTTTTATTACTTCTTTTTTGAGATTATAATATATAATTACATAATGTTCCTCTTTACTTTTCTCTTTCTCAAACCTCCACTATCCCTCTCTTTTGTTCATACATGTTTATTTCATAATACAACGTGCATAGTCTGTATAATTTTACTTGTATGCATGTTTTGGTGCTGACCATTTGTTATTGTATAGACAATTGGTACAGTCTTCCTGGGGAAGGCTGTTTCTCTCACTATGATCTTTCCTTAGTTGCCTGTAGTTCTTTATGTATGGCTGAGGCTTCTTGGGTATTCTCCTATCCACTTTAACATGTCTATTGCTGTCTTTGCTTAACTCTTGTTGGTGAGACTTTATGGGTAGAGCTTCTGACATTACTAAGAGACAGTCTTACCTAAAACTCCCTGATATTCTGGCTATTACAGTCTTTAACCCCTCTCTTCAATGTTCCCTAAGCCCTAGGTGTGGGACTTCCTTTGTAGTTGCATTCATTGGGACTGGGCTCTATAACTCTGCATTTTGACTGGTTGTGGTTTTCTGTAGTAGTTTCTGTCTATTGCAAATAGAAATTTTCTTGATAAACAGTAATGAATAAACTGATTTGTGGGTAAAAGGACAAATATTTAGAATTTAGTTATGGACTATGCTGGTTTAGTAAAGTGGTGGCTAAAAGTTCTCTAAAATACATGATATCACTAACCATAGGTAGTTGGCTAAATTTCCAGTACCAGGCATGATTTCCATCTTATTGAGCATATTTTAAGTCCAACTGAAAAGGTGTTGTTCCTTGCCAAAGTATATGTGCCCTACTGAACCCTTAGGATTATTATGCCATTCTGGTGGTTGTTGTGGTCCATAAGCTTAATAACTAGGCAGGACAATTCATTGCTTCCCACATTTGGAATCTCCTTGAAAAAAAAAAAAAAACTCAGACACTGAGCCACCAACAAGGCAGCGTACACCACCTTATGTGAGGCCCACAACACATATATAGCAGAGGACTGCCACATCTTGACTCAGTGAGAGAAGATACACCTAACCATCAAGAAACTTGAGGCCCCACGGGGAGGGATGGGGGTTGGGGGTGAGAACATCCTCTGGGAGATGAGGGCAGAGGAGGTATGGGATGTGGACAGTCAGAGGGTGGACCAGGAGAGGGATAAAGTCTGGACTGTACAAAAGAATTACAGAATAAAGTACAAAAAATAATTTAAAAAAAGAAAAAAAAGGTGTTTGACTAATTGTTTCTTCTATTATTATCTAGATTATTTCTCCAGTCTCTCCTTTTCCTTTCAGATAAAGTTATAGTAGTTTACTATGAATATTTTGGTACAATTTTAGTTTTAAATTATGAAGACAAAGGAACCTGAAGCACTCTAAGTCCTACCTCCTTGTGTACTTTCGTTTTGGCACTATGTTTTTTGTGGCAATCATAAGTAACTTTAATAAAGCTTTGTTTAGAAATATTAAGAAGCTCCAAATCCGGGTCAAGATTCACAAAAGATAATTTATTTATATATTATATGTGTCTTTTGTATTAGCCATAAATGTAAATGCAGGCTTTGGCTATATATCCTAACAGAGAAACTCCACTCTATTGGCTGGAATCATTCAAATCAGCCAAAAACAGCTGATAAAGACAAACCAGTAGAACTATCACCAAATGTTGCTACTAAAGGTAGTGACTCTGAGAAGATTCCTCAATAGGTTCTAGCACTTACTACACAAACATGAGGACCTGAGGTCAAATTCCAAGTACCCATGTTAAAAAGACAAACAACAAACAACAATGACAACAAAAAGTGGTACTGTAACCTCAGTGTAGTGGCAGGGATGCCAAACCTCCTCCGGCATCTGAATGTGGGAACACACTTGTACATATCAATTTTCTTTTTAACTAGTATACTGGCTTTGACTTCAAAACCTTAGAATTCTGGTAAATCTTTTGTTTCTACTCCACTGTGGTTTTTGAAGCTATGGAAAATACTATCCTTATTTTGTTATGGATAAAAATCATTAGAAACAAGTAATCTGCCAGTCAGTGGTGGTGCACGCCTTTAATGCCAGCACTTGGGAGGCAGAGGCAGGCAGATTCCTGAGTTCAAGGCCAGCCTGGTCTATAGAGTGAGTTCCAGGACA